>NW_027533089.1:3836022-3860357 GCF_008692635.1 Crocuta crocuta | reverse complement strand
GGGAGGAGTGTAACCTATAAAATTGGGATAATTATAAAACTAACCAGCATTTCTTTAATCCTATAGCCAGACACTCTTGCAAGCACTTTCCATGTATTGTCAGTTTATTCTCACAAGAACAGCTATTATCCTGGATTTACTGATGAGGAAGTTGAGGCACAGAGACATTAAGCAATCCCCCCAAGGTCACATAGTTAGCCAGGATTTGAACCAGTCAATGCTCTTAAGCACTACATACTGGTCCTTATCCTACTCCATTCCCACCTAGTTTTAGCCAAAACTTCTGGTGTTTTAAAACCAGAAGCCCTAAGATCTCCTGAGAGGGAAAAAAAAAGCATTTGTTATGACCTACTCAACAAAGTTTAATTGTTCGGTTCCTACAACTAAGTTTACCACACATCTAGCTTGCCTAGATGTTTGCCTAGATGTACAGCCCCAGTTTGTACCTGTTGCCCTGGTGACAATTATAAACAGCACACCCTTTCACTTTCAATGGCGTCCTTCTGAATAATTTAAATTATATGTCTGATCTCTAACTTGGTATGTTTGAAAATGGGAAATAAATCTGTGTGTATATGCATATGTGTTTCCCCTGAGATTTTGAATTCCTTTGTTTTTGTTTTTTTGTTTTTTGCTTTTTTGCTTTTTGAGAGAGAGAGAGAGAGCATGAGCAGGAAAGAGGCAGAGTGAAAGGGAGAGAGAGAATCTTAAGGAGGCTCCCCACTCTGTGGGGAGCCCAACACAGGGCTTGATCTCACCACTGTGAGATCATGACCTGAGCTGAAATCAAGAGTCAGATGCTTAATCAACTGAGCTACCCAGGAGACCCTTTGAATTCTTTACCTTTAAAATGTTTCTTAAACATTTTTTAAGTTCTTTTTCTTGAATTTGTCTTGCACAGATTTCTACATTTAAAACTAAATCATTCGTCTTACTAGTCCCTTGGCAATAGGAGTAAGTAAGGGGGTAGGAAGGAGTGATGGGCCTTTCCACCCATGACACAAAGTGTTGACAATATTTCTAATTAGAACTTGGTTACTTTCACATTTTCCTGCTTAGTTCATGAATTGTTATTGAAGTTACTTTTGTAAAAAAGTATTTGAATGCATCTTTTACCAAACGTTATTAATCAATTTGTTTCTTCATCTCTACGTTGTATATCCACTCATCTTATTATTAAGTAAGAGAAAAGCATCCTTTTCTGATTCATGAAGTGTTCGGGGGTGGCCTCAAAGCTTTCATGCATTTTGGGGATATATATAAAGTAACAAGCAATGGGTTTTGTTTGAATTTTCATTGCTTCTTGTTCTGGTTTAGTTGTCCTTGATGCCGCTTTGTTTTATGACTTCCGCTCATCTTCTCTTAATCCAAGAATAAATAAATAAAATTCGCAATTATACTACTTTTATATGCCTTCTGGGTATCTTCCCGCCACTTCTCATTGTTTTAAAAATGGAGTGAATCTCCTGTTACAGATTATAAGTAGATATCTGACTAGAACGCCCTTCTTGTCTTCTCCCTCTGGTAAAATGTTACCTATCCTTCCAAGCCCAAATTAAGTATCTTCTCTTCTGTGAACCCTTTAGCCAGAATTAATTGCTACCCCCTCTGTGATACTGCAGTTTTGTTCATTCTGTATTATGATTTTACCCTCATCTGTCACCTCCATCAGTTGCAAGCTTACTCAGAGCAAGGACTATATCTTACTCATTTTTATATCTCTCCCTTGGCCTTAGCACAAGGTCTAGAATATATATATTCAAAAAATGCTTATTAATGAGTAACACTTTATAGTACACAAAGTTATTTCAAGTATACTTGAAATAGACCTCATCTTAGGTCTATAGCAATATTATGTAGCATAAGATTATGAATTTCTGCATTTCATAGAAAATGCTTCATAGAAAATGCATAGAAAAACTGAGATTGATAAGGGATATGGAGAGAGGCTGTAAATCAATCTATATGTTTCTAACTAACTAGACTTATACAAATTATACATGACCTAGTTTTCCAAGGCACTAAAGATAACCTCGATTTAAGAAGGACTATTTGATTTGACAACTTTTTCTAGCACCAGAGAAGACTTCTGGATTTTTTTTTTTCTGTTTTGAGTTTATAGTAACAGAGTTATCATATTTTCTACGAACTTCCTCATGGCAGCTTCACTTGACACAAACTATAAGGACACAACAGACACACAAGTCAAGAAAGACAGGCCTCAAAACTATATTTCCCAAGTAGGTTTCCATGAATTTTAGAAATGGCCTCCAGAATTGACCAGCTTCCACAGAGAGACCTTGGCCAATGTTCGTGATGCCAGCCAACCAAGAAAATTTCCATGCAGCAACAGACCACATATAGCTAAGGCAACATGGGTAAGACTGCTCTCAGACCACTGAAAAGTTGTCCAAGCTCCCTTTGGAGTGGTCCCATCCTTTTCCCCTTAAATCACTCACTTATTTTCTCTCTAAGGAGGTAGGGATGCAAGAAAAGACATTGACAGAAATTTACACTTGATTCCTGGACAGGAAACAATGTGAGCTGACCAAATTTACTAAATTTACTAAATATGTTAGATATAAATAAAAAATTAGATATAAATAAATAATATATATTTTCCTTCTCTTACATTACTAAAAGCATTTTTAGTCTAGAACTGCAAAATAAATTAAGTATATAAGCAAAAGGAATAAAAATCAGCAAATTGAGTCTATGCTTCAGGGTGCCATGGTAAGAAGAGGTCTGAACTAAGACAAGTCAGGAGTGTGTGTTTGGGNAAAAAAAAAAAAGGAGTGTGTGTTCTTTCATCCAGTACTTACTGAGGCATCCACTATGTGTCAGGCCCAGTGCTCCCTGGTAGAGAGTCAGTACTAGATGAAATAGACTTCACAAAGCTTCTACTCTCACAGGAAGGCTAGACTTTGAACATGTAACTGCAGTAAAGTATAATTGCTAACGTTCAAAATGTCAGGAGAAGCCTAAGGAAGGGATATTCAAGTTCAGGCTAGTGGATAGATATGTTACTTTCACAAGGAAGGGTCAGGAAGATAGGGAAATGAGAAAGTGCTTTTCAGGTAGAGAAAGATAAAGACACTAATTAGAGCTTACTGCCACATGTTCTCTCTGATTAAGAAACACTAAATTTGTTTGAGTAACCACAAGAAATTAAGAATATAGGGAGAGAGTCAAAGCTTGAAGGGATAGATAGAATGGAAATCCTGAAGTACCTTATTAAGTCACGTGTAGGAGTTAGGACTTTAGAACATTCAAAACAATGATATACCAGTAAAGTGGAGTACTGGCATGATAGACCATTCATTGAATACTGGATGAAAAAAGGATTGGAAGAGGTAAGAGTGGTGGTAAGGAAACCATTAGGAAGCTATTACAAAGTCTCAGTGTAACAGATTGCAAAAATGGCTATGAAATATTCCTCTCCCTCTATCCACAACCTTCGGCAGTGCCTTGCCACAGTGAGGCAGGGGCTCTGCATGACATTGACAAATACAGTGCAAAGGCCTGAAAAGTACTTGTACATCTGGGCTTCTTCTCCTTTACTGCACTTAGAGTACTGAGACTCCCATGTGGATGAGCGTAGCCAGCCTCCTGAAGAATGAAAGGCCACATATGGAAAAGAACCTAGCACCCTGGTCAAAAGCCATACAGCCATCAGCTGACAGCCTGCCCATCAGATATGTAAGTGAGGCCATGGTCAGATCATTAGGCCACCAGGCATCTCACGAGCAGATCACAGACACAAGAGTAAGCCCAGCAGAGCTTAGCCAAATTTGTCCAGACCTAAAAAACTACCCAGCTGGCACACATAATTGTGAGTGAAGTAAAATGATTTCTATTTTAAGCAACTATGTTATGGGAAAATTTGTATTGTGCAGCAAACAGTAACTGATGCCCTTGGCAAGAGATGATTTTGGCCTGAACTAGAAGGTTAGCAGTGAGGACAAGCAGAAGACCATAGGATCAGGAGAGAGTCAGGTGTTTTGCTCAGAAGAACTCCATGATGTATGCCTTGGATCAATAGGTACATGGTGGGTCTTTCTAGCTGAACGGGAGACAGTAAAGGAGAAAACAATATATGGAGGAAGGGGGCAAGTACAGTTGAGAATGTGTAGAAATTCAGGTGATTCAAACAGGCCAATGGCTAGCTGGCCAGAGAACACCCAAGAGAGATCAGGCTGCAGATACAGACTTAAGATTTGCTGGTATAGACATTCTGATGGAAGTCATGATAAACTTCCTGAGCAGAAAGAGGAGAGTGAAGCCTAAGGGGCTCATTTTGGACAAGTTACTCAACATTTCTGAGCCTGTTTTACTACCTATAATGTAAATGGTATAATATTAACTGACTTACTGAGCTATAATAGAGATGAAATAAAATTTATTTTGGTTCAATCATCTGACACATATTAAGGAATTAAAAAATGCTGATTACCATCCCCATCACTTACAACTAAACTGCACAACAATGTATTCGAGTCAGTTTTGCTCCCTGTTTTCAGTTCTTGAATATTTGTGGATTAGTGATGAGTTTTAATCATGGGCAATAAGAATACTAAATCTTCCACTCTTCTTTTGAAATCTTTAACAATGTTTCTTAAAGTAAATGCATCAGAATTACCTGTGGTGATTATTAAATATGCAAATTCCTTAGCTCCACCCTTGACCTTCTGAACTAGAAAGTCTAGAGGATGCAAACAGGATTCTACATTTTAAATAAGCTCCTGAAGTGATTCTATACACACACTCCAAAGGTTCACAACCCTTCCCTGTGGCCCCTTATTAATAATTCAAAAACAAGCAGAAGTGGCTGAAGTTTATTTGACATCCTGCAAAATTCACATACAAACGGCTACTTCTTAATCTTCTCCCACAACTGTACCCCTGCTACCACCACCATCACCAGGTGAAACTCAGTAAATACTCCCCCTGCCTGTGAGTTTGACTGGTCTTTCTAGACATGGAAATCCTCGGGCTCTTCCTGAACCATTTTGTTATATTTCTGAAGCAGAGTCTGACCCATCCCACCATCCCGAAGCATCCCTTTCAGAGCAGCGTATTTGATCCCCTATTGAAGTTCTAACTCATCACTCAGGCAGCTCTGCCTGGTTTAATACGCAGTTACATGCATTACATGGTGTTAGACTCATGAAATCCATTGCTGACTAAGAATAAATATTGTCTCACAGCTGTTAGAAAGGTTCAAATACTTTGAACTGATTGCAGGAAGAAAATAGGTCCAATCTGTTCTGTTCTGCAAAATGTCAATAAAGACTGTTAAGCAGGCACGTCTGATACTTTTCTTTTTGCACAAATTACAGGGTAGAATAGAAACCAGGATAGCATGAATAGAAAGTCATATTTCATGAGAATAAAGGCAGTGGCAAATCAATGAGCTGAACCTGCACAGGTAGCTACTTGTCATGGGCGTCTGAAGCTAAGTCCATTTGAAGAGAGGAGGAAGTGCTTCGAGAGACAGAGGTCTCTAATCACAGGGCACTGTGCTAGGCACATGTTTCTGTGAACCTGCTCACTCATAACACTTGGGATCAAAAATGCAGGGCCCATAAGTAAACCGTATTCGTCTTTCTGAGAGCAATTTGCCTACTTCTCAGCAGCTGCAGCAGAAGGGAGGAGGTAAGTGAGGGAGCCACACACATGTTCTAAAATAGCATTAAAGGCCTATGATTAAAATACCTTTAAATCTGTTCAATAACACATTCCAGCTCAAAGTGCTTCTCCTATCCGGCTCTCTCTTTGTCTCAACCCCCTCCCGCAGAGAGCCTGTATAATTGCCAAATCACCCATGTTTGAAACAAAGAAAAGATAATCCTTCTCTGAATAAAATCATTAAGAGAGTGAAGAAAGCCCAATCTCCATGCTCCTATCGTGAGATTGGGTTTTATATTTCTGCTGGTACATTGTGAAATATTTATTTTTCAATAATTCTTTAGCAGCAGGCTGTTGATTTATTCCCGTTGGAATATTCAGCCCCCATACACCCATGTGGAAGCACATCCTGTCCTTAACATATTTCAGCCCAAGTAATAATCCCAGATGGAGGTGGTGCTCACCCCAAGAGCACTGTGCACCACTCCGCACCTCTACACCATTGTTTCCCTCGTGTGTAGAAAAATCTTTGGTCTTAACATTTGTTTATTCTAGAAGAAACCAATGTATATGCATATTGTTCTCAATCAGAAGAGGGTGCTGCTCAAAATGTAAAGATAGCTTGTGCCTCCCTATGCCTGTGGCTTGCTCAGATTCTACTAGTGCTAAACGTTATGGTCACTGATGGCAAGTCCCGCTGTGCACAATTGCTGGTAGCAGTTGACACTGGGCAACTCAAGGAATCTACTGAGAGCCACAGTTTCAATCTCAAGAGAACTTTAATAGGTCAGGTGAGAAAGGGGGGATTGTTTATGTCTCTCCTTCTTTCAATAATTCCTTTCTCCTTTGTGCCTAACTAGATATAATCAAAGTGAAGTTTTCAGGAGTTTCTGATGGCCAGGGATCTCAAAATCTGAGGATTAAAGAAGAAAAATTATTCTCTAATCACTGTAAATTAAACTCATTCCAATGAAATTCAACTAACCCTTTCTCTGTTCAATACACTACTTAATGAATGATTCAAATACAATATATTTTACAAGCTTATTTCATTAAGGTTTACTAATAATTGCTTTACAATGAAAAAAAAAAATATTAACCCCATTTTAAATACCACACAAAATGTGAGGCTCAGAAAATTTAAATAAACTTACATAAAACCCAGAAGCTAGTACACTAAATAATTCTGAAGACACTATTCTTATTACTGTAAAGATGTGTGGGGGAAAGCCTAGTTCTAGGGCAACGTCTCAGTCCATTTGGCAACCATAACGAAAGACCATAGACTAGGTGGCTTACACATGACAGAAATTTATTTCTCACAGTTCTGGAAATTGGGAAGTCCAAGATAAAAGTGCCAGCAGATTTGGTGTCTGGCAAAAACCTAATTTCTGGCTCATTTCTGGTTTGCAGCACCTCTTACCCATGACCTCACACAGAGGGAGGGATGAGGGATCTCGTCTCTTATATAAGAGCACTAAGGTCATTCATATGGGTTCCGCTCTTATAACCTAATTACCTCCTAAAGTCTCCACCTTTAATACCTTAATACCTTGGGGGGGTTGAGGCTTTAACATATGGATTTTGGGAGGACATAAACATTCAGTCCATTACAGGCAAGATGTATAGATTAAATGAGATACTTGATGCCACAGCTGGAGGTTAAGTTTCACTTGGTTCTTATAAAGTAGGAGGTATACCTAGAAATAATCTAAGTAAAAAAAAAATCGCTAAGCCGTCAAATAAACTCTATCTCTATTTTTAACTAGAAGTTGAAACTGTATCATTTCTTGAGAATCCACATTGTAATGATTTTAGTGCAAAATTGTATGTCATTTCTAGATTCTACAGCTATTACAGTAAATATAGCTGTACATACAGCTGGGGGTTTGTATTGCAAATTTCAGCTGTATTGTAGAGGTATCCAAGCACCTACCACACCCTTCCCCCACACTGCCCTGTGTGGGAGAAAGCAATGGCAGGTAATATCTTCTATTAAAGCAGTCATGTTTTTACTATGTGACCTTTCTATACTGGTCATAACTGAATGAGGATGCCCACAGCTAGAAGTCATAGATGCCCATTTCTGAGTGGATGACAAAATAGGTCACAAGACTTGCTACTGGGACCTGGAATAGTTGTTGAATCTTGGGAAATGTTCCAATTTTCCATAGAGCTAACTTAATTGTAAAATTTGGAAAGCAGTTTTCTATGCTTCTTCATTTCTCCATGAATTCTCAAAGTAAATCCCAACTACCTGAAGAAAATTCACCAGAGCCTAACTAGCAATATATTCATCAATATTACCATAGCTTTTAGCCACAGATACGGAGAATATTTTCATTTGCATTTAAAGTCATTGCAGACACATCCACTAACCATCAAAAAATGCAAAATCAAAACCACAACAAAGTATCACCTTACACCTGTCAGAAAGGCTATTATCAAAAAGACAAGTGTTGGTGAGGATGTGCAAAAAAGAGAACCCTCTCAGTGAGCTAGGAGTGTAGATTGGTGCAGCCATCATAGGAAACAACATAGACGGTTCTCAAAAATTAAAAATAAAAGTACCATACAATCCAACAATTCCACTGAATATTTATCCCAAAAAACAAACACCAATTCAAAAAGATATATGTACCTATATGTTCTTTGCAGCATTATTTACAATAGCCAGGAGATAAAAGCAACCTAAATGGCACACCAGAGTAGCTTAGTTGGTAAAGCTTCCAACTTCAGCTCAGGTCATGATCTCATGGCTCGTGTGTTTAAGCCCCACATAGGCCTCTGTGTGCTGAGAGCTCAGAGCCTGGTGCCTGTTTCACAATCTCTCTCGTTCTCTCTCTCTCTCTCTCTCTCTCTCTCTCTCTCTCTCCACCCCCTTCTCTCTCTCCATCTCTCTCTGCCCCTCCCCTGCTTACACTGTGTCTCTCAATCTCCTTCAAAAATAAACATTAAAAAAAAAAAAATTTTTAATAAATAAATAAGTAAAAGCAACCTAAGTGTCCATCAATAGATGAATGGATAAAGATGTGGTATATATACAATAGGAATATTACTCTGTCATCAAAAGAATGAAATCTTGCCATTCGGGACAATGAACCCAGAGAGTATTATAGTGAGTGAAATAAATCAAATAGAGAAAGACAAGTATAATATGATTCTACTTACATGCGGAATCTAAAAACCAAAACAAATAAACAAAATAGAAACAGACTCATAAATACAGAGAACAAACTGGTGGTTACCAGAAGAAAAGGGAGTGGAATGATGAGCTAAAAAGGTAAAGGGGATTAAGCGGTATGAACTTCTAGTTATAAAATACGTAAGTCATGGGATATAAAGTGCAGCACAAGGAATATAGTAAATAGCATTGTAATAACTTTGTATGGTGACAGATGGTAACTAGACTTACCCAGGTGATCATTTTGCAATGTATGCAAATATTGAATCACTATGCTGTACACCTGAAACAAATACAATGTTGCATGTCAATTATACTTCATTAAAACAAAACAAAAAAGAGTTTCTTGAATTTTCTGATAAAAAAAATAACAAAGAAAGAAATCCAGCTAACCCTGACCAAAACAAACAAACAAACAAACAAACAAAAAATCCTCCTTTAAAATAGCTTAACAACTTTATATGGTCTATAAATCTATCATAAATGATCAAATAAAATTTTCCATAACATAGTAAAGTCCTCAGATAAGTGGGCTTTTACTTCGCTCACTGTGTAATCTATCATAAATAAACCTAGATTTAATTTTGTTTCTGCTCTTCCCAGACATGTTTCCTTGGACAAATTACTTTCCCTGTCTGATCTCAAATGTTCTCATCTTTTAAATGGGCACAAAATTAAAAAGAAAGAAATAGGCATAAAATTGGTTCTTATGTCATAGAGTTATTATGGGATAAAAAGAGATAATACCTGCCAAGCATTAAATACAATTCTTAGAACATAGTTAATTTTTTTTTCTTTTCTTCTGTTCTTCTTGGTCTCTAGGTCTGGCTGCTTAACAACTGTAACCATTGCAATGACAAATACATCTCACTGAAGTTTGCCATCTGAAACATAAAAAAAAGGTCCCCTTTCCCTGAATTCTCCAACACCAGCCCGGCTCCAGATCTCCACATTTCTAAAGGGAGTTGCAAGCCCAGCATATGGGGAAAAGTGTGCGTGTAAAGGCACAATCTTAGAGAAAGTTCCTTTCTCCTTCCCCAGATAAGGGTAGGGGCTTATTTACCCAAGAGATGAGGCAACAAGAAGTAAGGTTATGGTCATCCTGTAACATGTACAAAATGTCCCAACAATAAATAAAAATCCAGCTGCTCTTCACTCTCCACAATAGCTAAAACATGGAAAGAGCCTAAGTGTCCATCAACAGATCAATGGATCAAGAAGATGTGGTTCATCTAATCTACGGAATACTACATGGCAATGAGAAAGAATGAAATCTGGCCATGTGTAGCAACGTGGATGGACCTTGAGGGTGTTATGCTGAGCGAAATAAGTCAGGCAGAGAAGGACAAATATCATATGTTTGCACGTATAGGAGGATTAGGAGGAACTTGACGGAGGAACAAGGGGGAGAAGAAGGGCGGAAATGGTGGGGGAAAGGGAGAGAAGCAAACCATGAGAGACTCTTGAATGCTGACAAAAACTGAGGACTGATGGATGTGGGGGGAGGGGGGGATGGGCATGGAGGAGGACACTTGTGGGGATGAGCACTGAGTGTTATGTGGAAACTAATTTGACAATAAACTATTTGTAAAAAAAAAAATAATAAAAAAATAAATTGTTAAAATCTAAAAAAAAAATAAAAATAAAAATAAAAATATTGTCTAAAAAAAAAAAAACCCAGCTGCTCTTGGCTACCATTTCCACCTAAGGGACATGGTCAGATATAGCTAATAAAACTCTGGCTGACAGGCTATCAGAGGATCATTTATTTTCATTCTCTGCACATAAAAGAAAGCGCTTTTGAACCTATGAAACATGCCAATATGCACATTAAAATACATTCTTCCCCATTAGAAGTTTGACTTTCAAAGCAATGTAAAGGTCGTGTATCAAAATTAAGCAGGTGCAAGGAATCTCAAGGCATCAACAATTCAACATTAGAAAATTGAAATGGTTCAATGAAATGAAATATCCATATTTTATTCACCAGGTGAAAAATATTTTTGACTCACCACAGAAAAGGGATGACTGACAAGCTACCAAGTTAAATCTGAGATTTTAAGAAGCAACTCAAATTAGGGGCACCTGGGTGGCTTAGCTGGTTAAGAGTCCGACTTTTGCTTAGGCCATGATCTCGCGGTTCGTGGGTTCGAGCCCCGCGTCGGGCTCTGTGCTGACTGCCAGCTCAGAGCCTGGAGCCTGTTTCAGAGTCTGTGACTTCCTTTCTCTTTCTGACCCTCCCCTGCTCACGCTGTCTCTCTCTCTCTCTCTCTCCTAGAAATAAATAAAACATTTAAAAAATTAAAAAAAAAAAAGAAGCAACTCAAATTACATTGAATTATAAGTGATATGAAATAAAAAGCCACAAGTGCTAGAAAGCAGATGGGGGGGGTGGATTTAGCCAATATCTCAATGCAGTAGAAACCTCTTCCCGGTGATGCTTAAGTAAGGTGCAGAGTAAGAATATCTATACAGACTTCTGAGTTAGAAATTGGGCAAATTTCTTTGGCCTGTTAAAATGAGATAGAATGATTTAAAAATATTAGTAATATAATATCAAAGGAAATGAAAGATACTTCTCCACACATCCTTCCTCCCTAAAAATAAAAGTCCATTAGACCTTTTTGTTCACTGCCAAGGAAATATACATTTTTTTTGTTCTCTTAAAGGCCCAAAATATTGTTAGGCTATGGTGGAGTACAGACCTACTTTGAAGAAATAGTTCAACAGTTGGAAGCCATTATGGCCTTATGTTAAAAGATCTAGTCCACTGATCTCATTCAAATGCTATCAAAGCCAGGTCAGTAATAATATAGCAATAATAATAAATAATAAGCAATGATAAATAAAGTAATTATATCTGCAAAGCACTTACTATGTATTAGTTATGGTTCTAAGTACAACACATACACTTATGAGATAGGCATCTTTTTTATTTATGTGCAATTTAAAGATGAAAACCTGAAATGCAGAAAGATTACATGATTTGACCAAGCCACATAGCTAGTGAGTGGTGGAGCTTGGATTCAAACTCTAACAATCTTGTTCTAGAGGTTGTGCACTTAAGCCACAAAGATAAGAGAAGGAACAGGGAAGGAATAAGAACACATGCTCAGTTTCATTGTTGGTAACAAAAAGGCAGGATGGACACTTTAGCTCATTGGAGAACAAACCCATCTGGGAGTCAAATTCAATTCCTGGTTCACTGGCTTGCAGACCTAGGCCTGAAGAAGTTAAGGACTACATTGCCCAGAGTAGGACATGGTGGAAGCTATAGCCTTGAGCATTGATCAGGGTAGTTGTTCAAAGCCTCATGGTAGCTTGACTCCTAGGGACTAGGCAGTTGGATGAAGGTGGGGTCCTATGGAGTGGCATACACTGGCCTACTTGTTCATAACGCCATAAAAAGGACAAGATCTGAGTCACTGACAGCTACGTGAGTTCCAGTGGAAATGGAGGAGGCAAATAGAGCCATGGCCAAAGTCCCTGGAAAAACACTTAGTTCTTGAGAAGAGATGCTACCAGCAGAGCCAGACACATTGAAAAATATCTTATGGAATCAGACAAAAAACAATAGCAACTGTGATGGCCGTAGATCAGAGAGCCAGAGATTACTCTTATTTTTCCAGGACTGCAAATCACAAGGTTTGGAAAAACCCAAGAGATATGGCAGGACCTGCAAAAAAATGAGTGATATTAGAATTCATCCTTGGAAAATGAGAGCAAGAAAAAGTTCCAGGAGGGCAAGACCTGCCTGCCTTCTTTTCCAAGACTATCCCCAGAACTGAGCACATGTCTGGCATATAAGAGAAATTTAATGATTGTTTGCAGAATAAATAAACCAGATTTGATTTTATCCAGAAAAAAAAAATGGGGGGGGGGAATAAATGGAATTTCTTCCATCTCAGGTTTTGGAGCAACTCTTACTCTGTTCATTGTTGATTTATAGAATCTTTTTAAGCTGAAAGGGACTTCCATAATTATTCCTATATTTTATAGATGAGGAAACTGTGACCCAATAACCCAGCCAATCAGTGGGAGGGCTAGGTCTAAGGACTCATCCAATCCTTCCTCGCTCTAACAATATATCTACTTATTTACCTTCCAAAAATTCTTATAGGATCAAAATTAAACTTCTGTTAAGAATAAAACATTTCTGAGGTGCCTGGGTGGCTCAGTCGGTTAAGCGTCCAACTTCGGCTCAGGTCATGATCTCACGGTTTGTGGGTTCAAGCCCCACATCGGGCTCTGTGCTGACAGTTCAGAGCCTGGAGCCTGTTTCAGATTCTGTATCTCCTTCTCTCTCTGACCATCCCCTGTTCATGCTGTCTCTCTCTCTCTCTCTCTCTCAGAAATAAATAAAACATTAAAAAAAATTTAAAGAATAAAACATTTCAGACAATTACTATCTTTTGCATTATAGGTTTTGCACTCAGTCATGCTGTTGTGGTCATGCAAAAGTAATTTCTGCCTCATATACATCATGGCCTTTGTGGCCTCACCACCAACTTTCACATACCCAATTTACTTCTACCCAGAACATGTCCTACTTGGAGCTCAACTCTTCCTCTCCATGGAGACTTTCTTAACTGACAATTCCTTTATTGAAAGTTTACCCATTTACAACTGGGAGCCACTATTTGGCAATGGGCCCTTCCCACATGCAAAGAGGCAATTAGGGTCATTCACGCTAAATTGGGTCAAGTGAAACATCTTCTCTGTAATAGATAATTCATCTAGTCATTTTTATTTGCCTCTGAATCATTAAAGCAGACATTTCAAAGCACAAGTCTCTTACCAATAATTTTTAGTGAGTCAGTGTTTTGTTTATTTTTAATTCAAGTTGGAGGGGCTAATCTTTCTTTTCTTTATTACCCTCTTAGGGTTTTGTCCTATTCTTACTCAGAGGCATGAGAAATAATTCTTCCCCAGTTGGTTTTGAAGAAAACCACTGGAGACCAGAAGAAAGCCACAGAAGTAAGGGTGCTAAAGACAAGATTACAGTTAGAAGTGATGTCAATATCACTGAGACATAAGGTGTCCCTCATTTTTTGTACCCACTCCCAACAATAAAAATCTGGCATCCATCCACAAACAAAAGTGCCTTTGAGGGAGCTGTGGGATCCAGTACCATACACCAAGGGACTCGGAAGGAATCTCACTCATCCATGCATCAGGCAACAGGCAGACAGACAGGCCTTAGTCCCATCTGTGGACCCTGCAGTAGCAAGGAACTGGCTCCAGTCTCTCTTGGCCCACAGTCTGGGAGCCCCTGAGGAACACTGACTTCGACAATTACTCATGGATGAGAGAGCATTTCTGGAAGTCCAGATTTCCAGAGAAGTCCCAGCACTCTACTAGTGCAAAAAACAAACAAAAAAAAACCAAGTTTGGATGCATTTGAGTGGGTAAGAAGAACAATTTTAGTTTACTTGGGTCACCTATGTCCCAAGGTGGTATGACTTAGGGCCAAGAAAGATCTTCCTCAGCCTGTAATTTATCTTGCAAGGGAAAGGGAGAGTATGTAAGTGAGAACCCAACTTTCCCAGCAAAGTTATAAAAGGAGCTCATTTCTCTCTTGCCCCATCCTCAAAACTAAATCAGGAGCTCCATAATCAGGGAGCAGAAAGAAAATTCTCGTTGATTAGAATCTCAAAGAGACTTCAGCTATCATTTAGAGTAAAAATGGGAAGGTTCTGGCACCTACTGGCAGGTTCTGAGCACAGGAATGGCATAACTGCTAAGAAGAAACAAAGAGTAGGCAAGAGAACAATAGAGGACCGTTAAGAAGCTACTGCAATAATCTCCAGGCAGTAGCTGTTTGTGACTTGGTTTATAATGACAGCAGTAGAGATGGTGAGAAACGGTAGATTCTGGATTTTCTTTGGAAGTAATGCTGAATGATTATATATGGAACATAAGAGAAGACAATTTCAAAAAACTGATGCCAAGTCTTTGGGATGTAGCAACTGCAATGATGAAGATCTCATTGATCAAGTTCAAGAAAACCAGTGAAGAAGCTCTGAGGCAAAGATCAAGTGCTCAGCTTTGGACATGTTACATTTAAAATGATTATTAGATTTTTTTAAAGCTGAAAATTCAAGTAGGTAGTTAGAAATATGAGCCTAGATTTAGAGCAAATGTCCAGGATATTGTTTTAATCATGCATTCATCAGCATACAGACTGTTTTCAAAACCATGAGATTTGAAAAGACCAAGGGTGCCTAGAGACAGGAATGTCCACTTGTAAGGTTTAGGACACTTCTTTGTGAAGGGTTTGGGAAAATGAGGTAAAACTAGCAAAAGAAACTGAGATAAAGGGAAAACCAAAAGAGTAAAGCATCCTGGAGGCCAGGAGAAGAAAGACCTTCCAGAAGGAGGGAGTAATCAATGGTACCAATGTGGCAGATACATTAATACATGAATGCTGTGATGTTACCATTGGTTTCAGAATTCTAGAAATCATTGATAGAGTTTGAGCACAATGATGGAAACAAAACCTAATTGAATTGGACTCAAGAAAGAGTGGGAGGAGAGTAATTGAAGATATAAAATACAGCATACTGTTTCAAAGAGTTTTTCCCTAAGGGTAAAAAAGAGAAAAGAACCAGTAGTTTGAGGCAGAAGAGGGTAAAGAGAAAGGTTTTTATAATCTAACAAACTAACTACATGTATATTGGTAAGGTCATTGGACTACATTTATATGGAAATTACAATTTTCCTTGAAAATTGAAGGCTAATTTTTATCTGATTCCTCTTGAATAGCTATGTTTAAAACTGGCATGTATTTTGTTAACAAGAAGACAAAGTTGTGGAATCAAAAAATTCAACCTGGGGATACAGAGGAGTGTTAATAATTCTAGTTGGATCCAGTCTTCAATTAAAGATTTCCTTCAATATTTTGAGTGTGAAAAAAATTCTTATCGATGCCCGTCATTATTACAGCTTCCTGAATATTTGTACTCTTAGTACTAGAGTGGATGTAAACACCATACCACATGAAACTGGGAAGACAAGCATGAAAGTTTAATACATCTAACAGCATGAACACATGTACTGAATCTGTTACAAAATTCACTGAGACATATTAATGTATTGTTAGTCACTAACTTCTATATTTTTCATGTTCGCTTTTATAAGTAAATAATTTGGGGCTTGTATCAAAAATGGCTATGAATTAATTTTAATTATATTGAGGCATAAGAACAGAATTGAATTCAAAGCCATTATGGTACACAGGTTGACCAGCACATGAATGGTATGCAACTGAACTTATGAATCATCTTGGTGAAAATAAACGGGATTCTCAGTTTCAAATCTGACTGGCTTCTGTGATATGTTTCTTAGAAATGTGCATGTCAATGTGGTATGTGGCATACACCAATGGTTGTTTGCCAAAATTATCTTCCCTTTTGCCTTTAGTGCCAGAAACCTCAAATTTTAGCTAAGTATACAGCAGCTCAGAATGGAGACATTTTCCAACCCTGTTGGCACCTAAGTGTGGCTGTGTGACTGGGCACAAGCCTGTGTGAATGTGAAAGTAATAGAAGGCATCTTCTAGGAAATACTTTTGAGGAGAGGACGCTTGCCCTGATTTATCCCTTTCTACTATCTGACTGCAGTGGAGCTTTATTGGACCATCCAGTAAACTTGGAAATAGTGACTGTACAGAAAAAAAGTAGGAAAGGAGACAGAAGTCTAGATTTTTTTCCCGACACTATGTAATACCACTTCAGCCTAAGGCTGTCTGCTCCAAACTTCTCAAATGCAAGAAAAAAAAATGTCTTGGGGGCACTTGGGTGGCTCAGTTGGTTGAGTGTCCAACTCTTGATTTCAGCTCAGGTCTCATGGTTTGTGGGTTGGAGCCCCACATCGGACTCTGCACAGACAGCTCAGAGACTGCTTTGGATTCTTTCTCTCCCTCTCTCTCTCTCTACCACTCCCTCATTTGCTCTCTCTCTTAAAATAAATAAATAAGCATTTTTTTAAGATGCCTCTACTGTTTAAGCCACTATTAGCTGATGCTTCTCTCTTGACCCTGATAGATGGGATAATACAGAGAAGCCCAGAAAGTAAAAACTCTGAATGCTGTAAGATCAAAATAGGGGACAGACATCCCAGGAATAATGTTTGAAATATTTTTTAGAAAGGGAAATGATGAATGCACAGATCCATATACAGGATAATTAACTGGGAGGATATCTTTATCTCTAACTTCATCTAAGATACTTATTTCTTAAAGCAATGATTAGAAAGGCATCTATGGTATCTCAAGGCCCATTCTTGACCAAACTTCTGAAAACAAGAACAAATGCTTTATGACAATCTTTGTACTCTGGGTACAAAACATGAAACTCTTCCTTACTAATGGAGTTCATATGCCCAAGCAAAAACGAAACCATGAATTTTGGTTAAGCGAGAAGATAGTTGCCTGCACTGATAACTGTCTTGAATGAAATGTATTCAAAGGATATTAGAGATTGCTATCAGACTGCCTTAAGAAGAAAGAAGGAAATAATAGCCCTTACTAATAAAAATGCCTTTGATAAAAGAGACAAAAGATAGGAAATATGATCAAAGAAGGAAATTGATGGTAAGGTTCAGAAAAGAAAAACTACTTGTCATACATTATACTTTGAACCACATGAATAAAAAGAACACCAAATCAAGATTTTACTACAACTTCCAAAATCAATACTTTTTTTATTGTTTTTATTCAAAAGTAAAGGTGTTTCTCTTTGGTAGTGAACACTGTGGGTAGAATAGTGTTAATTCTGGCATCTCTCTGTGAACATGAGAACATAATAGGAAACTGGATAATTGCTCACATTTGACTCCATTAGGCATCGACACTGGAAATGGCCAATGCTTTGTTTCAGAACAAAGGACATCAGGACGCTTGTTTATCTCTCAATATTGAAAAAGGGCATTCATATCTCTACCTACCTAACTTCTATTTTCAGAAATACATGAAACTTTAAAATACTGAGCTACTAGCTTTTCTTATAAGGAAAACAGAATAAATAAATTCTTGAAAAGAGGCAGTGTATTTGGTCTTTGGTAAATGGAAAGGGTGTACAAGTTCTGGCAAATAGAATGACTTTTTAAAAATGTGTCCACAAAGAGGCGCAATCAGTCTACTAAATAAGAAGGAAACAAAGGTGTTCCGCTACCTAGGTTGAGATGAGGAAGCCAAGAAGAAACCAACATGACTATGAACCAAAGAGGAAGAGTACGCGGTAAAAGTGCCTATTGTTCTGCCGGAATGATATAAGACGCAGGAGGGGTGAGGGTATGTAAACAATTTTCTGGTCCTGCATTTCAGGCATAGCTCTCAAGAATTTAGTTTTGTNACTTGTGGGGATGAGCACTGGGTGTTATGTGGAAACTAATTTGACAATAAACTATTTGTAAAAAAAATAAAATAAAATAAAATAAAATAAGGAAGATGAAAGTTAAAAAAAAAAGAATTTAGTTTTGTTTCCATCAGTTAGAGAAAAAAAAAGCACAAGTACATACTAAGTTGAGTAATACCACAGGTACGGACCTAATACAATTAAGTAAGATCTATTAAATACAGTTGAGCACAGTAAAATGGATAGCGAAGTAACTAGAGGTTGATTACTGGTAGGGAGACTCTATAATAGGAACATGCAAATACACTATGAAATATGCACACATGGTAACTGTAATAACAACAAAAGCCAAACCCAACTCAATCTCTGATTAGATTGACTCAACTCTCATGCAAAAGCTTGAGTAATGTGAAAGATGTAACAATATCCTGGCACCTATCCCCAGATTCTGTTTACCACAGTCACTGCATTCCTACATAAGATTAAGATCATGCATACAAAAATCTATAAGACACATGAAGAAGCAATTTTTAAAAGCTGTCAAAGGAAAACTAAATTCAGATATGACCCAGATATCTAAGTATTAGACAGGGAATTTAAAATAAATATGCTTAAAATGCTAATGACTCTAATGGGAAAGCTGAACAACACGCACTAATACATGGGAATTTCAGCAAACATAAAATCTATAAGAAAAAATTAAAAGGAAATTATATAAATAAAAAATATAGTAACAGATGAGAATTCCTTCCCAATTTGTTGGTAGATTCAACATGGAGGAAAGAAGCAGTGAACTTTAAAGGTCAATAGACAAAATAAATAAATAAAGATCAGTATAAATCAGCCAAACTGAAACAGAAAGAAGAAAAATGAGGGGGAAAAAGGAACAGAACATCCAAAAGCAGTGAGATAAAATCAATCTTAGCATACATGTAATTGGAAGCCCAGAAAGAAGAGAGAGAAGGAAGAGACAACTATACGAAAGACTAATGATTGTGAATTTTCCACAACTACTGAAATACACAAAACCACACACACAGACACATACAGACACACGCATACACACACACACAGAAATATATTAAAACTATAGAAAACCAGGGCGCCTGGGTGGCTCAGTCGGTTAAGTGTCTGACTTCGGTTCCGGTCATGATCTCACGATTCATGGGGTCAATCCCCATGTCGGGCTCTGTGCTGACAGCTAGCTCAGAGCCTCGAGCCTGCTTCTGATTCTGTGTCTTCCTCTCGCTCTGACCCTCCCCTGCTCACACTGTCTCTCTCTCTCTCTCTCTCTTTCTCTGTCTCTCTCTCACTCTCTCTCTTTCTCTGTCTCTCTCTCACTCTCTCCCTCAGAAATAAATAAAACATTAAATTTTTTTAATTATAGAAAACCAATTATAGAGAGAAAATTTTGAAGGAATGTAAAGTAAAAAGATATATTAAATACAGAAGAATAAGGTGAGAATTACAGCAAACCTCATACCCGAAACCATGCAAGCCAGAAAGCAAAGGAATGATATCTTTAAAGTATTAAAAGGAAACAAACAACCCTGTCAACCTGAGATCCTGTATGCCAATAAAATGCCTTTCAAAACTGAAGAAATACTTTTTCAGAAAAGCAAAACCAGATAAATTATCACTAGCAGACTAGTAGTAAGTTATACCACATGAAATGCTAAAGAAAATTCTTCAGGAAAAATAAATACAGTGCCACGTGAAAAACTTGGAATTATACAAAGAAATTAAGAATACTGAAAATGGTATAAATTAAGATGACCACAAAATTCTTTTTATTTTTAATTGCTCTAAAATTGGCTGCCTAAGGGGGTACCTGGATGTCCCAGTTGGCCAAGCGTCTGACACTTAATTTTGGCTCAGGTCATGATCTCACAGTTTGTGAGTTCAGGCCTCATGCCAGGCTCTGCGCTAACAGCACAGAGTCTGCTTGGGCTTTTCTCTCTCTCCCTCAAAATAAAGAAACTTAACAAAAGAATTTAAAATAAAATAAAATTGGCTGTCTAAGGCAAAAATTACAGCAATGAATTATGTATTTATAGTATATGGAAAGTAAAATGTATATCAACAATAGCACAAAGAATGACAGAAAGGAATTGGGAATATACTCTTGCAAGGTCCTTACACTATATTAAGCTGTATAATACATATTAATAACAAATATTAGTTACCCTATGTTCAGATTATATTATACAGATAACAAACTCTATATTAACCAATACAGACAAAATTCTGGGCCATAAAACAAATCCTGACAAAATACAAAATTTTAAATCTTGCAAAATATATTCTTTGATCATAATTAAGTAGGCTGGAAATCAATGACAGATACCTGGAAAAAAATCCCAAAATGCTAACAAACAAACAATATATTCCCAAACCCATGGGGAAAAGAGGAAGTCATAAAGGAAATTAAAGAAGATTTAAAAATCAAGTGAAAATGAAAACACAGCATATCAAAATGTGTGGGATGAGCCTAAAGTAGTACTTAAGGGAAAATCATAGTACTAAATATTCCTATTAGAAAAGAAGAAAAATTTCAAGTCAATGATCCAAGCTTCCAATTTAAGAACTAAAATAAGAAGAGTAAAATAATCCTAAACCAAGCATAAGGAAAGAAATAATAAGGGAATGAGCAGAAATCAAAGGAATTGAAAACAACACTATTCTACTATTGTTATATTCCTTATATTCCTTAGAAGTATCTTCACTTTATATTAACTAATCTTTCAGTACTCCAATTTCCTATTATAGTCAACAATTCTTTTTATTTACCTTTTCCAATTCAAATTACTAATTATTGTGTGGTTTCAGTTTCTTGACTGGGCCCAGACTGATACAATTACGCTTCATTCTTTCTCAGAACCAGTGGTTTGAATAACATATAGAGGCTTTGTACTACCTTCCTCTGAGGATCTTCAAGCCACCTCACTGCAAAGCCTATAAGCCCTAACCTAAAACAGGACGGAGATCTATTTTTTTCTTGTCATGCAGGAAAATGCCAATATGGCACCTGCATAAAATATGTGAGTCAGAAACCCAAAGAATTTTCTTTTGCTCCTTGAATAGGAGGCAGGATAGACAGAGCACTTGTGCCTCCCTCCAATTCCTTATTAAATCCTTCCCTTGGGACCATGTAGGTTGGGGAAAAGAATTGTTCAATATATGAATAAAGCTTCCCATTGAGAGGAAAGCACAACAGGAGAGCCAACTTCCTGATTTTTCCTGCCACATACCACATAAGACTTCATTACAAGACTATATTTCTCTCTAAGCTTAAAAAACAAAGTGAGGGGCACCTGGGTGGCTCAGTCGGTAAAGCGTTCGACTTTGGCTCAGGTCATGACACATGGTTCATGGGTTCAAGCCCCACATTGGGCTCTGTGCTGACAGCTAGCTCAGAGTCTAGAGCCTATTTCAGATTCCGTACCTCCCTCTCTCTCTGACCCTCCCTTGCTCTCTCTCTCCCTCTCAATCTCTCTCTCAGAAATTAAAAAAATAATAAAAATAAAAATAAACATTAAAAATTTTTAAATTATTTTAAAAAGTGAAATTCTGTGCACAGTCTTCCAAAATCCCATACTTTTTTTTATATGCTGAATATTTTAATATGATATGCTATTCTATTTGGAAGCTTATTCTTCCATATCCCTACCTGGTAGAAGTTAGACGATAAGACCAGAGTCTACAATAATAATGAGAGTAGGAATGGGAAAAAGGAAAGGAAAAAAATAATTCAGTTTTTATGTTGATTCATTTGAATTTGACATGCTTAAAAAATACTGACTGGTTAATCAACAGTTTTGGGAAAAGAAATGGCAGAATCTAAAACAACAGACTGTAGATAAGGAGAATTAGAATTAATATATTCATTATTCATTGACACTGGAACACCTCAGAGAATTTCCACTATGTGAATATTTCACATCATGGGAAACACAGTATCAACACAACACTTCATTCTATATGTGGACAACAGATTGTTAGAAAGTTCCCCTATTTACTTTGAACTGAAGTCCATTATCCTTGTTCTTCATTTTATTCTTTGGGTTTATACAGAATAAGTCTAAGTCATTTTTTATATAATAGTTTTTCAAACAGCTACAGATTTATGCCATGTTCTCCCTTACCACATTTTCTTTGTACCTTTGGTAATGACAAATTTTGGTTTGCTCCTGGAACGAGTCTCACAAAATGACTAAGATAGTGATTCTCATCAGTAATGAGATAAGACAGAGTTCGCACCTTACCACCTCAAGTGATGAAAGTCTGAACATCCAGTTCTAACTTCACTAGAGTCTGGAAGAAGTGAAAACAAGCCATCTGTCCAGTATTGCTTCTGAGCAGAAGCCACCTCAGATCAGAAAGAATGCGTCTTTCTTCCAGAGCACCTGTTAAGAGTCTCAGAACTTTTAAGGTTCCTCTGCTTCTGGATACTGAGCCTGTCACCCCAGGATCTGGTCAAGATTTGCACGAAGGACCTCATGGGAAAAGGCTAACATATTGAATACGAAGACGTGAAGAACGACATTTTACCCTGACATTTTACATTTTTCTCTAATGATCTTCTCCATTTATTTTAAGTAGTTCATTTCCTGATGTATTCTAATAAAAAATTATGTGTCTCTTAAAATGTCAAGGTAAACATTGACAGTATACTGTTTGCAAAAGCTGGTTAGAATATAGATGCAAGGTTAAGTTTAAGTCCAAAGACCAGTATTTTTCATGCAATCCACAATGTGCATTGCATGCTAACACCTGCATTAGATTCCACACCTGCAAAGAAGGGATTAAATGATTCCAGCTCCCACAGAAAATGACTGAATGTTTTCTTCAATGGAATCTGGAATTTTGAGTTCAGACTTGGAACCTTCCAGACTCAACTCAGTTCTGAGAGGTTCCAGTCACTTGCCTCCAAACCCCAAAATAATCATATTTCTTATTTCATAAATATCCACTGTTGATTGATATTACATTATATACACTACTTAAGTCAACATATATATCTCTCAGATTAAGTTCAAAATAGAAGATACCCACCTGTTGTGTTTACTTAGTGAAACGGAATAGCTTGAACTCCAAGCACAGTTGTGAGCATCAAGCATACAGATGACAGCAAAACCTAAATCTGGTCTAGATTATGGAAATAAGTATCAGCTCCATAACAGAGCTCCTCATTTACATTGGGAGGAGGGGCAATATATTACAATATAAGACACCAGGTGCTTTGTGCCAAAATAATTACATACACAAGAAGGGAGGGATCCCTGTGGGGGAGATAGGGAAGATAGTAGATAGGGAAGGCTTTCTGAAAATGTAGGCTCATCCTGAGCCCATAAAGGAAAAGTAAGATCTAAATAAATGAAAAGAAGAGAACAAGTCATTTCAAGTGGTGGGAACTGTCTAATCAAAATGTGGAGGCAGGAATGTGCAGAGTATCTCCATTGAACAATTAGTCCGATTAGACTGGAAAGAATAAGTCAGTGAGAGGTAAGTATAGAAGGCAGGCAGGCCAAGGCCAAAAGGTAAAGGGTCATTTTAAAAAATTCAATTTAGAGGAGCTTCTATAAGAAAGTATTTGAGGCTAAAAGCAACAACACAAGAAACAGGTACTGGCAAGGGTGTGGAGAAGGGGAATCCTCTTATATCGTTGGTGGGAATGCTAACTGGTGTAGCCACTCTGGAAAACAGTATGGAGATTGCTCAAAAAGTTAAAAATAGAACTATCCTAGGAACCAGCAATTGCACTACTAGGTATTTACCCAAAAATTACAAAAGTTCTAATTCAAAGGGATACATGCACCTCAACGTCTATAGTAGCATTATCTATAATAGCCAAACTATGGAAACAGCCCAAGTGTCTGTCTACTGATGAATGGATAAAGAAGATGTGGTATTTGCATAAAAGAGATATTCCAGGATTAAACCACCAATTATTTCAGTGCAGATGTAATTTGTCATTTTATTGAAGTTAACTTTAGTCAAACTGTGTTGACCTATATGAGAACACATCTGGATATATAAGAAATCAACTGAACTATGTTGAAATTACAAATCTGGTAACTTTTAAAAGTTATATTATGTTCCCATTTCTTGTCCTAAAATAATAAAAGCTGTATCTAAAAAAAAAAAAAGCAGCAGCTGGGGTGTAT
>NW_027533089.1:3783644-3835644 GCF_008692635.1 Crocuta crocuta | reverse complement strand
AGCTGTGGTGTATACACACACACACACACACACACACACACACACACACACACACACACAGAGGAATACTACTCAGCCATAAAAAAGAATGAAATCTTGCCATTTGCAACAACAAGGCTGGAGCTAGAGTGTATTATGCTAAGTGAAAGAAGTCAGAGAATGTCAAATACAATATGATTTCACTCATACGTGGAATTTAAGAAACAAAACAAATGAGCAAAGGGGGGAAAAAAGAGAGTGGAGAGGCAAACCAAGAAACAGATTCTTAACTATAGAGAGCAAACTGATGGTTACCAGAGGGGAGGTGGGCAGGGGGATGAGTAAAGGGTGATGGGGATTAAGGAGGGCACTTGTGATGTGCACCAGGTGATGTATGGAAGTGTTGAACCCTATATTGTACACCTGAAAGTAATATTACACTCAATGTTAACTGGAATTTAAATAAAACCTAAAAAAAATAAAAGACATTGATTACAAAATAAGAGCATTTTATCACTGGTATGATTTAGAGTCACTGGTGCATAGTGATTTTTAAAAAGTAGAACGTTTTTCATTGGTATTATTATTGTTTTTAAACTCTCCACATGAGGAGCACAGAGTAATGTAGAGAATTATTGAATTACTATATCGTATACCTGAAAATAACACAACACTGTATGTTAACTACACTGGAATTAAAATTTAAAACTTAGATAGGGGGCGCTTGGGTGGCTCAGTCGGTTGAGCGACTGTGGCTCTGGTCACGATCTCACAGTCTGTGGGTTCGAGCCACATGTTGGGCTCTGTACTGACAGCTCAGAGCCTGAAGCCTGTGTCCTATGTCACTGTTTCTCCCCCGCTCATGCTCTCTTTCTGTCTCAAAAATAAACATTAAAAAAATTTTTTTAATAAATAAAATTTAGATAGATGATAGATAGATACTCTCTGCAGGCAATGCATCTCCTTTTTGCCTGTACCCAAGAGTTGATTGCTCCCATTTTCCCTGTAGTACCACACTGGTTCAGAATATGTTATAGAAACTTTGTTATTAAATATCATGCTCATTTTTTACATAATTCTCCCCTCATCTCTCTTTCTCTAAATTCTTACAGTTTTCTAGGCATAGGCTAAATCTTTTATATACTTTATCTTTCTTAATCCCACAGCAATCCTGTAACTATTATTACTTCCACTTTACAAATGAGAAAACAAGACCCAGAAAAGTTAATTGGCCTGTCCAAATGTATGATGCCAATGAGTCATGCGCAGGCATCTCTGGTACTAAAGTACAATTCCTTAGCCAGTTTCCTTATTTTAATCGCCATCAATAATTAGTAATTTTACAGCTATTTGCAGCATATTTGAATTGTGCTTTTAAGCCATTATTGCTCCTGAGTTTTTCTCACATTCTCTGCTGCCACCATCTGGATTCTTGTAAAACTTTCAAGCTTCTCTTCTCAAGTCCTTTCCAGCCTTATCGGAGTTTTGCATTCCTTTAAAAAAGGGCTGAAATTTGTGTAGACGAGTTCTATATTACTTAAAAATGTCTGTTCTTATCAGTAGTCCCTCCTTTACTTCTCTGCAACGTGTTAGGGTCATAAAGAGATTAAAATGGAAATTAATCGGCTAATAAATTGTACTGGCAAAAGAAAAATCCATAGCAAGTCAGCCGCTGGGCCAAATGCTGCAGAGGGTATGTGTCAGTCCTAGATTCAGGGAGCAAAGCAAGCTTCATGCATTCTCCCTTGGTTGACTGTGGGAGCCATGAATTAATAAGTAAGGGAAGGTCGGGAAATACCAGCAAATCAGTAAGGCCATTAAGAAGAGGTTCAAAGGGCAAGGGAGGGACCAGCAGAGATTTAGCACACAAGTCATCGACTTCCAAAAGGTTATGGCCCTAATCCTGTGAAGCATAAAACATGTTCACATTTGTAATTACAGGAAAAACAGTAACACCCTTGCCAAGTCCTTACCACGATCTGGCTTCCTTAGCCTCTACCTCACTCTTTATTACAACCACTGATTGTGAATTAAATGCTATTCACTCTCATGTGGAAAGGAGAAGAGAGAGGCAGAAGCATGTATGTTCAGAGGATAACTTATTGATGTGGCAGAGGGGGAGACAGGGAATTTGCTGTCCTCTCTTGGATCTCGCCCCACTGTCCTCCATGCATTCACAAGCGGTTCAATTTCATCTCTCAGTGCCTTCCCACTTCTCATGCCTTGATTCCCTTCTTAGAGTGCATAACCTTAATATCATATTGAGATTTAGGGAAGAGGAAGAATGGAAGAGAAGGCAACAATTTAGTGCCTTCTACTTTCCAGGCACCATGTACAGTTCTTCAAATCCATTGCTTCATTTCATTAATCTTCACAATAATTCTATAAAGTAGAGATTGCTACCCTTATTTTATAGTTGAGGAAACTAAATCTTATGAGCCCAAAGGTCAGGTAAGTTGACCAAAATTATGCAAGTTGCTGGTTGAAGAAAGCAAGATTCAAATCAAGCTTTATTTAAATGAATGCATGAATGAAGTCAAGAAAGAAGTACTTTCTTCTCTTACTTAACAAAATAGACATTTTAACTTACTATGTATTTCATTTCTCGCCAATCATTGGGACTAAAATTCTGTTCCACTTGAAGCCACCTGCAAAAATGAATGCAATAATAGTTAACATGCACCCAGCACTTACTAGGTGTCAGGTACTATTTTAAATATTCAAACCAGTTAATCCTGACAATAACTCTATGAGTTAGGGACTATCCCTTGAACCCATTTAACAAATAAGGAATGTGAAGACTTGAGAGGTTAAATAACCTACCCAAGATCACAATTAGTAAATGTAGAACAGAAAGTTTGACTCCACCTGCTTCTAGAGTGTGTGCTCTCTTAACCAGTACACTACAGCACCTCTTCAATACACATACCCCCATACACCTCCTTCATATACATGCACCCACACACATACACAGTCTGACTTATTCATTACACAAACACATGGAGCTATAAAGACAATAGATTCGGTGCTCAGATGTTCTGGAACATATCAAATTCTCACCATCCATTGTAACACTCCCTGTCTATCTACCTAACTGGAAGTCAGAGGAAATAGAAAATTATAATTAAGGGCGGATGAAAAGAATCATATCTCCTAAAATACCAAAAACTGCACACTACCACCAATGTGTTGTCATTGATAAAGTTTATAACCACCAGCAATGGAATTCATAAAACCTCTCAGAAAAGTGAGGATCTTTTTCTCAGAATTCCCATAGTTATAGCTGTATTGTATTAGCTTGCTACGCTGCCATAACAAAGTACAACAGACTGGGTGGCTTAAACAACAGACATTCAATTTCTCACAGTTCTGGAAGCTAAAAGTTCAGATCAAGCTGCTGGCAGGGTTGGTTTCTTCAGAAGCCTCTCTCTTTGGATGTAGGTGGCCATTTCCTCTGTGGGTCTCCACGTGGCCTTTTCTCTGTGCTTGTCTGTGTTTTAATTTCCTCTTACTATAAGGATACCAGTCATATTGGATTAGGGACCACCCCCAAAGACCCCTATTTAATTATCTCTGTAAAAACACGATTTCTGGGGAACCTGGGTGGCTCAGTCAGTTAATCATTTGACTCTTGATTTTGGCTCAGGTCATCTCATGGTTTGTGGGTTTGAGCCCTGCATCCGGCTCCATGCTGACAGTGCAGAGCCTGCTTGGAATTCTCTGTCTCCCTCTCTCTCTGCACCTCCCACACTCTGTCTTTCTGTCTCTTTCTCTCAATAAATAAATAAATAAACAAACATTAAAAAAAAAAAAGACCCTATCTCTAAATACATTCACATTCTGAGGCACTATAGCAGTTAGGACTCCAAGAGGGAGAGACATAACTTAGCCCATATCAAGTACTAAATAAAGAACAATATTCTAACAGTTAGGAAATTAATTATGTTCAGAAGTAGATGCTTAGCTTTTAGTGATGTCAACATAAATTGTCTAGGTCAAGTGAATATTGTCATCCATCATGTTTAAAATTTCCCTTTTATCTTTATCTCCATAACAAAGTGAATGGGAAGCAATTTTAAAACATGAACAAAATAAGACACAGAAATTCTTAAATAGTAATTATACGAAATGTTTATTGAGAAACTTAATTTTGACATATTTTACTCTGCTGTCTCACCAAAAAATAAGGTACTATATCTGATATTTTCAGAAATAAAGTTCTACTTCCTTCTAAGATAATTCTCATCATACTTTAAAATCTGGAATTTACACTTTAAAATAAAAAACAAACTTGGACTAGGTGACCTATAATTTTTTAATTTCTTTTTTTTATTGACGGATAATTGACATACAATGTTATATTAGTTTAAGGTGTACAACATATTGTTTGACAATTCTATACATTACTCAATGCTTACCATGATAAGTATAGTCTTGGTGACATACTTTAATATTAATTGTAACAATAGAAGACTTAATTCAATACAAGATGATTCTAAATATTTTATTTCTTCTGGCAATTGTGTTTGATTGCTCTCATAGCATGAACAAGATTTTTTAAACAAGTAACAGTATTATTTTGTCTGTAATATCCTAGCAACAGCCTGAGAAGACTCATGTTTCAACATATTTATTTATACTTCAAATATTTCAAATACTTGGAATAAATTTCTGTTTTCCAAAATAAATAGGAAAGCCTGAGTAATCAGCTTTTTAATTAATTAAGTAACCATGCACAGAATTATCAGCTTCATACAGTTAATACAATGAAACTGTCTCAATATGAGACAAATGCTATTAGGCAGTAATTATAAGTCAACTATATTTACATTCTAAGTTTTCATGACTAATCCTAAAAAGAATAACCAATAGATTCTCAAAAAGTAAATTTGACCCTAAGAATTGAAATAAAGTAATGTAAATTCTTTCTTATTCCATAGATGTACACAGAGTGGGCTGTGTTTGTTTAATTTCATTTCTTTATATCAAACCATAAGAATAATAAGCATCTTAATAAACTACTGGGTGATTTGCTCACTTCTACAGTCAATCCCAATGTCACTAAGCAAAGTAGACAAATACCTAAGTGCAACTAATAAGCAGCCTAGGAATCTTGGTTGTCTATAAAATTGCGTCAAACCAGATTTCACTTGGAAAAAAAAAAAAGAAGTTAAAGCCAAAAAAAAAAAAAGGCAAAGACTATTTAAAAGAATACAAATGCAAAGTAATTTACTAGGTACCTACTATGTGTGTGCCAGACACCACATACTAAGCCAACATTTCCTAAAACCAAAGGTCTTCATTCATTAGACAAAGAATGACCTGTACAGAAAATCAGGATAACCTAATCAGACAACATTTGAATCTACTATGGTAAATATCTTAGTCTGCCTTTCTAAGTGAAAGTAACTATTGCTTAGAGTCAGCAGTAGAACTAACTAAGGGCCAGGGTGCCTGGGTAGCTCTGTTGGTTAAACTTCTGACTTGAAATCAGGGCATGATCTCACAGTTTGTGGGTTCAAGCCTCACATGGGGCTTTGCACTGACAGCTCAGAACCTGGAGCCTGCTTCAGATTCTGTCTCTTTCTCTCTCTCTCTGCCCTTCTACCACTCACTCTCTGTGTCTCAAAAATGAATAAACATTTTTAAAAAGTCTTTTAAAGAACTAGTTAAAGGTCTTTTGAATTCAAAGCTGAATAAATATTGTAAAGATAAATAAGAGGAACAGAAAGATGACTTAATGATTTACGCTGATTCTACCATAATGAACTAATTATACTTTACTACGATATTGAAAAAGGGCTTCTTAATTCCTGTTTCTTTTTTTTGAAGTTTATTTATTTTGAGAGAGAGAGAGAGAGAGAGAGAGACCGTGCAAGCAGGGAGGGGCAGCGAGAGAGGGAGGCAGATCCCAAGCAGGCTCCACACTGTCTGCACAGAGCCCAATTCGGGGCTCAAACTCACAAACCATGAGATCATGACCTGAGCCAAAATCAAGAAGGAGAGACTTAACCCCCTGAGCCACCCAGATAGCCCCTCTTTTTATAGATTAATTAATGGAAAAGTAAGTATAAGAAAAATTAAATTAAGGGCAGATGAAAAGAATCATATTTCCTAAAATACCAAAATCTGTACAGTACCACCAATGTGTTCATTAAATATTTAAATTATATTACATGTCATTTTAGCCAAACCTGTTACACAAGTGAACAAATTATTCAGATCTTTTGCCCTACCTCTTTGCTTCTAATAACAATTCTATGAACAAATCACAAATCACCACTGTCTAAAAGAAAAAATAAATTTTTCTTTTTTCTTTTTTTTTTTTCTTAGAAATGGAGAGAGCCAGTAAACACAAGCAAGGCAGGGGGCAGAGGAAGAGAGAGAGAGGGAATCTTAATGAGGCTGCATGCTGACCCAGGGTTTGATTCCACAACTCTGGGATCATGACCTAAGCCAAAATCAGGAATCAGATGTGTAACCGACTGAGCCACCCAGGTGCCCCCAAAAATTAAATTTTAATACACAGAATTATGTCAATTTGCAATTTATTAGACACTCTGATAGAATGTTTTCTTTTCTTGTAAACTAAACCTTGTATAATGGCTAATTAAGGTTTGAGATTAATTATTGGTCAATGCCTATTATTCATGATATCACTAAGGTTAATACAGATAGATAATCCATATTTTTCTCTGTTTTCAAAGTACTATTTTTAAACATCTCTAAATGTCATAGAAAAACTTTGACCTTCACTCGAATTTCCATATTGGATCACCCAAGATACTTATGTACTTAGTCTTAAAGTGTTCCACATGATGATTCTTTTAAAATTCAAACTGAGTTACTTTTAATTTGGCATTATGGAAAATCTGTTTTGAACGCAATTGTTCAGTTTAAAGGTTTTTGAAAAGACACCAACTCTCTTCTAAGTTAGTACTAGGTCCCTAGACCCCACCTAGATGGCTGTAGATAGAAATAGCATAGCTTGGAACTTTCTAATTTAGGGATTGACATAAGAACATTATCTTATTTTTCTGGCCCTTAGAGTTAGTTCTCTTCAGGGACAAAAAGAGAGCCTTGAACTCTGCCAGAATTGATCCATTTCTCCTATTTTTTGAGAAAAGCAAAACCAACAAAACCTAGCCTGTTACTCCACCACCACCCATGTTTTCAGGAACAGCAGTCACTCCAACATTTTTAGATCTGTATGGCACAGTGAACTAACTTCCGAACAAGCTGGCATCTTAATTTCATCTTGCCCTGAAAGTAAAAGAACAATGAGCTCAAGGATGCTGATGCAATACTCCCAACCACTGCGATGGAAACCTTAGTGTCCAGCTGAACTCACTGGGTTCAAGACTTAGGAATTCCTGCTGCACAAAGCAGTGTTCACTCCTCTGTAGGAGTAAGTCTTAATGTTTATCTCATGGCAACCTCGCCAAGCAACATAAGGATCAACTATGTGTTTCTTAGCTGGTATTCTTTAAGTGCCCCATGGAGAGAGAATGGAAAGTCTGGGGCAATTGGAAGCAGTATCCTATTTCTCTCCGATGTATTGCCAGTTTTCTAAAAAGACATTTACTTTCCCATATTATTCCTCTTACAACCTGGCCTCTGGCCCCAACCACTGAAGGTCTGAGAGTCATCAGATACATTCTAATTTTCAAATCTAGTGGTTTCTTCTCAGTTTCTCTGCTTCTTTTTCTCAACTTACATCATGTTTGATATTGTAGACCCACCTATCAAATCGCCTCTTTTCCATGGCTTCCATCTCCTTGGTTTGTTTTTTTACGCTTCTTCCTCATTCCTTGCTCTATGCCCATTCCCCCATAAGGGATTAGCACACATGTTAACTCTTTGGAATACAGAAATATTCTACCTCCATGTAAATCAGTATAGAGCATGATGTTTACAAATCAGGTTCTAAAAGCAGACACACCTGAATTTGATTCCCAATTGTACCATTTACTGTAGGCACATACAATAATTCCCTTATTATATCTCTGGGCCTTAGTTTCCCACGTGTGTAAATGCAGATCATAAGAATGGTACCATTTTAGGTTTGAAAGAATTCAATTAATTACTGTTTGAAAAATATTTATCAGACTCACAGCACAAGAGTTTTTAAATAATGGTATTATTTCTAATGCCAATGGTCTTTGACAGATAAAATTAGAAATGGATAGCATTATAGATATTAATCACAGAGTAACCAAGTGACAGTTGGATTTTTTTGAGAGAGAGAGAACTCATAAGTAGGGGAGGAGCAGAGAGAGAGAGAATCCCAAGCAAGCTCCATGCTGTCAGCAGAGCCTGATGGGCTCAAACTTCCAAACAACGAGATCAAGAGATCAAGACCTAAGCCAAAACCAAGAGTTTGATTTAACTGACTGAGCCACCCAAGAGGCCCTGACAGTTGGATTTTAATTTGCTTGAATGGAATTACAAATCTAGGGAGCTAGCAAAGACCCTGAGTCCAGAAGTCAGTAAGCTATTGCCCACAGGAGAAACATGGTCCACCTCTGGTTCTTGTAAATGAGTTAATGGAACAAAACCATGCCAACTCATTTAGGTTTCGTCTATGGCTGCTTTTGTGCTTCAACAGCAGCACTGAGTAATTATAAAAGAGACTGTGTGGCCTGCAAAGCCTAAAATATTTTACAGAATAAGTTTGCTAACCACTAATCCATTCTAACCCCGATCATTTTCCAAATGAGAAAATTCAATACAATCCCATGATTCTGAAATTGCAAGAAACTTCCTAACATAACATCTTTGTTAGTTTACAGGAAACTTATATGTATGCAGACTGTTTACTGATGGAAATAAAACCTGCTTCATTAGTATGTTTTCTTGTTTCTGTGACACAATTATAGTTCCTAGAAGTCCCACAGAACATGGGATTTATTCTGATATTATATATCTACCCTTGCACTGTGAAAAAGAAAGCGTTTTCCATTAGGGCCAGAACCTGAGGTTAAAAAAAATAAAACAGCTCATGCCAAAAGCTGAATTTTCCATAATAAAAAAAAAACGTGGCAGCTTCCAGCTTCTACACAAAGTAGGAGTATCAAATTGCTGCAGAAACTGTTGTCCTCTGGAGATTGATGACCAGAATGACCCCAGAAGCAATTTTATATTCTCATGAGATGGCTTGCTTAGGCACTTCTGGGAAGGAGCAGTGGGTCTTCAGAAAGGTTACCATGTTCTCTGTTTCCTGGTAACTGCTTGCAGAAGTTCGAAGGAGTTGATGGGACTAGAGGAATAAGGTCAGGCCATGGCATTTAATCAGTGGCTACAGAGTGCATCAGTGGATTGTCCAGAAAGAGAACATTTCATGGTTGAAGCTCTGGTTTGCTTCTATTATATTCATGTTCACTCCCTAATGCAGTAGGAACATCACAAATACAAACCACTCCTGGAGATCACAAGGGGAAAGCTGAGCTTCAACCGAAAATTCTCAAGTCTCAGATGTAAACGTCTTCTCGCAGTGGCATCGGGAAGGCAGAGAAAAAGAAAACATTATTTCTCGTTTGGAGAAAACAGCTCTAGTTTCCTCTATGCTATAGGAAATGGCATTAGCCTTGAATTGCACATGATGTTTAAGGGATTCAGAGATAAGCTGTAGCTTTTGCTACCAGAAGACCTCATTATGTGATCCCTCTGGTGGTGTTCTACAATCACCTATTTCAGGATTACCAAGTGTGGTGGTTAAAAAAGCAGACTTCTGGTGCCTGTACCAGACAGTGTGTATCAGCACGTCTGTGTCTCACACCAGACATGTGCATTTTCAACAAACTTCCCACACAATCTGACTGCAAGCTAGAGACTGAAACTGTGGATCCATTGAAGGAGGAACCAGTCCTAAATCTTTTAGCTCTGCCATTGTCTAGCCTTGGGACTTTGAGTAATTGACTTAAAATGAATCGAACATAATCTACTCTGCTAGCCAACAAGATTTATTCATTTTGAGAATAAGAGGGGAGAGCCCAAGTTGTGATGTCAGTGCAAGGCATAAGTCTCTGGATGAGATTAGTGCACTCAGCTAAAATGGCTAAATTGCTCAAAGGCAGGGGGGTTCAGAAGGCTCCACGTTGGATGACATGGCTTTATTTTTTTAATGTATTCAAGGAAAAGTACTGTAATTTCATAAAATGTTAGCTTAGCTTTTATGTCATGTTGTTGCTTCTTTCCATCCCATAAATTTAATTGGGTATGCTAACATCTAAATGTCTCTTCGTGAGAATGAAGAAAATGTCAGAAATGAACACTTTACCAAAGCTTTGGCGGTACTGCCCGCTCAGTATATTCTGTGCAATTAAAAGGTCTGGGGGCAGAGCTTGAGCCACCGCACATGAGAAACCATCTAAATATGTGAATGTTGCTACAGACTAAACTAATGAATATTTTAGCTCCCCAGCTGCTTCAGAATCCTTCCTCAGCCTAGAAGCCATGATCACAAAATCCAATTTCACCTTCTCTAGGGCTTTGTACCCCTGAATATACGACAGCCAAATCTCTCTGGTATTTTACTTACAAAACAAAAGGTGGTGAAAGCAGCTGTACTTGAAGTCACTGCTACTAAATAAATCCCAAACCTGTTCCTGCTACAATACACAGTTCAAAACTGGACCTGCACTGCTGTCCCCTTGATGTCATAATCATTCCTGGGACCAAGGAACTAAGTTGCCACTAACATTAATATAGGTGTGCTGGGAAACAATATCCTCTCACACTCATTTTTTTAAATGATTCATTAAAAAATATACTTGAATATATTAATAATAATAATAGATAACATGTACTAATTATGTGACTGATCTTTTTTTTTTTCACTTTATTTATTTACTTTGAAAAACAGAACAAGCAGGGGAGGAGCAGAGAGAGAGGGAGAGAGAATCCCAAGCAGCCTCCACACTGTCAGCACAGAGGCTACTCAGGGCTCGAACTCATGAACTGTGAGATAATGACCTGAGCCAAAATCAAGAGTTGGATGCTTAACAGACTGAGCCACCCAGGTGTCCCTGTGACTGGTGTTTTAATAATCATCCTGGGGTGCCTGGGTGGCTCAGTCAGTTAAGCGTCCGACTTTGGCTCAGGTTATGTTCTCACGGTTCATGGGTTTGAGCCCCACATCAGGCTCTGTGCTGACAGCTATCTCAAAGCCTGGAGCCTGTTTCAGATTCTGTGTCTACCTCTCTCTCTGACCCTCCCCTGCTCATGCTGTCTGTTTGTCTCTCTCTCTCTCTCACTCTCTAAGAAATAAATAAAACATTAAAATAAATTTTTTAAAAAATAAAATATTCATCCTACCTCATCCTCACAAGAAGTCTATGAAGTTGACATTATTATCTCTACAGATGAGAAAAGTGAGAAAGAGCTAAAAATTGCAATGAATATCACAGCATGGGTACTGAAAAAGCACTAGATAGTCAGTCCATGTTTACTTGGGCTTTAACCATTTAACCAATTTTAACCATTACAACAAAATAGACTTGATGATCTTGATGTATCTGTCTCTCTTAACAATCTAATCCTTTTTCAAATTGAATCAGATTTTTCCGTTAGTCATTATTATAAATTTTCTTTAAAATCTAGGAATCAGCTCCCCAGCTGACTGTATGAAAGGGACTGTATCTTTAAGGCATGTAATAAGGTGCTCAGCAAATATTTGTTGAATGAATGAATACCTCAGTACTTAGGAGAACTGCCAGTTATTTTAAACCCCAAATCTTATTCCCTATTATGAGCAACTATCAGCATTATTTTCATGCCAGCGGTTTAAATTAGCAGTTCTTCAACAAAACAGACAAACATAAGGGAAGAAAAAAAGAGAGAGAGAGACGGAAGCAAACCATAAGAGACTATTCATGATAGAGAACAAACTGAGGGCTGATGGAGAGAAGTTGATGGGGGTTTGGCCAGATGGGGATGGGAATTAAGGAGGGCATTTGTTGTGATGGGCACTGGGTATTATATGTAAGTGATGAATCACTAGAAGCCAAATTTACCACCTATGCCAATTGACTAGAACTTAAACAAAAACTTGAAATAAAAAATAAAATAAAATCGCAGTTCTTCACAGGTGAATTGTCACTACTAGTAATTATAGAAACACTGTTTATAAATTATTCACTTTTTTTTTAAGAGTGTTAAGTTAGAAGGCAGTCCACTAGAAACCCTTACTTCCGACCAGTAGCAAACTCAGGAGTTCCGAGACCACATTTAGTGGCTTAGTGGTTTAGACCACAAAACTCACAGAACTCACTAGAAGCACTTATACTCATGATTATGGTCTCAGATATAGATTGTTAGGTTAAAAGATATATATTAAAATCAGCCAAGAGAAGAGGCACAAAGGGCAGAATCTAGGAAAGTCCCAAACACAGAGCTTTGAGTTATCCTCTCCCCACAGAGCCATGCACACACAGCATTATTTGTCCAGCAGAAAAACATGATGATACACATGGAGTATCAACCAGGGAGCCAGCCAGGGAAGCTCACCTCAGCATTGATTTCCAAAGCCTTTATTCAGGCTCTATGGTTGACTGCCCACGTGGCTGACCTCAGTTTCCAGGCATTCTGGGGGTCAAGCTGATACTGTGTGACTCAAAGTTCCTACCATATTTAAAAGTTCCTACCATACCATTGTCAGACTATCCAGAAATTCTGTCAGACTATCCGGAAATTCAGAGGCTATGAAAACTCTAAAATTTCATAGGCTCCAGTCCCACAACGACTCCTACCAGGCATGGCATTGCAAGGGTTTAGAGAATACCACCCCGCAGCTGAGGGCAGAGGGCAGACCTCTCCTGGGCAAGGGTTATCCTTCACTACTTAAAGAGTTTAAAGAAAATCCAAGGTTGTTGTTTTTTTTTTTAAGATTACTAGTTTCACTTGCACTGATATATTTTCCAATGTAGAAGATCTAAAGACCAGTTTTTGGCTATGGTGCTGGAATACGGATGTGACCATCATCTTCCAGGCATATTGTTACTTTAGAAAATATGATTTTTTTAATGTTTATTTAATTTTTGAGACAGAGAGAGACAGAGCTTGATGCAGGGAGGGGCAAAGAGAGAGGGAGACATAGAATCAGAAGAAAGCTCCAGGCTCTGAACTGTCAGCACAGAGCCGGACACGGGGCTTCAACCCACGAGCCGTGAGATCATGACCTAAGCCAAAGTCAGATGCTTAACCAACTGAGTCACCCAGGCGCCCCCAAAAAATATTATTTAAAAAGGAAATAGAGCTGGGGCACCTGGGTGGCTCAGTTAGTTGAGTGTCTGACTCTTGATTTCAGCTCAGGTCGTGGTCTCACGATTTGTGGGTTCGAGCCCCAGATGGGGCTCTGTGCTATCAGCAGCAGCTTGGATTCTCTTTCTACCTCTCTCATGCATATGAATGTGTTCTCTCTCTCTCTCTCTCTCTCTCTCTGTCAAAAACAAATAAATAAAAGTTTAATAAAAAGGAAATAGAGCTGACTTACAGGGCAGCCAAGAACTATATATAAGCATAGATAGCATCAAACTACAATAGAAATCAACATGTAATAATAACTACTTTACGTGACCAAGTCAGAGAATCTAAATATGAAGGTAGAGCTTAGAGCATCTAGTTTAGAATCCAGCCCAATAACTAGACTCTGAAGTTAGGCCTCTCCTACATGATTGTTCCCAAAATCAATCTTCCTCTTATTTCCACCATTTTTTTCCTCCAGTTCATTCCAGATTGCTTGCTCTTCCTCCTCTTGACTGCCAAGGAAGTAGGAGGTTTGTCCATCTTGAACTCCAAGTTTTGCTCCATTCTGATCATTTCCAAATATGCTGAATCCTCAAAGGCTTACATCTTGTTCCAATTATTTCAGTTATTAGGTTTCTGGGTTGAAAGCAACTTAATGAACTTGGGCAAAAATTTTGGACCTAGACACACACATAGGAAGAAAGTCATGTGACTTCTGTTGCTTAGGCCACCTCGTGTGTGTTACTCTGCTGCAGCAGTCCAAACAAACTAATACACAGACTAAATATGTGTTTATAGTCATTTGAACATCATGTTTTATGGTTGTCTTATATCATTGGTCAAAATCAAGCACAGTTCACAAAAGAATTTCCTCTTTTGCATATGCAATTCCAGTCTCTTATATTTCATTGTCATTAATCATCTTATACCTATTGGTTTCTCTATTTACATCACAGATTTTATTCATACAAATACCATGAGAATCTAGACTAAATAGTCATATATCAGGTACAAAGACCTTAATTTCAAATATTGTATTTGCAGACCCAGATCTCTATCATATTCTTTTAATAGATACCAATTGTCTACTGAAATAGTTCATCTTTTTATTCATTTTGCCCATATTTTCCTTTATTTTTAATATATAAATCATGGTTATTTTGAACTCCTTACTAACTATAGTCCATATTTATATCATATCTAGGTCTGTTTTTTCTGTTTCGTCTCTTAATTATTTGTAACTTTACCCACTTATTTGCATGCCTAAAACTTTTTATTAAATGCTGGATATTATCAATGATATATCATAGGTGCTCTGGAGTATATTATCTTCTAAAAGACAGGAAAAGCACTCTAATTTCACGCTCTCTCCTATTTACAAAATGATTGGGAGTAGGGAGAAAACATCCCAACTGGGAAGAAAGAATCCTAGTCTTTGTAACTGAAATGACAGTCCATTCATTCTCAGATGCGATGGCATGATGAGCTTGCTTGTCCTTGCAACTAGAGACCGTGAAGCTCTCCTGGATGATCAGGCTCAGACTTCATAGGGAAAATCTGATGGTCTCTTCACAGACAGTAAGTAACAGTAAGTGAGTCATTATTTCAAGGTTATCATGAAGGCTTTTTTCTAGCAGGGCCTTTGTTTTGGGTTAAAATACAAATACATCTAGGATAGGTATTATAGATTCATCAGCTACACCTGAGAGTGAGGCCTTCTGTGCCACCTTTTCTGACAACTTGGTTTTGCTAATTTAGTGATGATGGACCAAGTTCATGGCTGTGAAAGGGATGCAAATAGAAAGATGAACAAAAGACTGCAGAGGAAAGTTTGGAAGCTCCAGGAAATCACTTCAGATTGAGCAGTTTGGGCTCCCACTGACAAGTGTTGGTTGCTCATATTGACATACCTTATAAAGAGCATATTAGTTCATTAGTACAAGTGGCTTGGAATGAAATGACTTTCAATTTGGGGGCTGCACAGAAGATCACAAGTGCAGGAAGTGGTTTTAAAACTCTAGGTGTTCTAACCACACACCAAACCCATTATATTAGAGACTCTGGAAATGGAGCCGAGAGAGAAGTTGTTTTCAAATCTCCACAGATGATGCCAATAGCAGCCAAGGTTGAGAATCACGTTCTTAAATTCTTGGCTGCTGGTCTCTTCTGCAAAAATAAAACATCACTTAGATGATTCCTGAGCATCCTTGCCAGGCAAATCCTTCACCTCCATAATCCTGCATGAGAGCACTTCCATCACCAGTGTTCGCCTTTCACTGCTCATGAAACAATGAGGAAAATCCAGTAAGGTCATTTTTGCCTTAGATTTGTGACTTTGGTGAATACAAATGTTCTCCAAAGTTTACATGGCTTCATAAGATGTTTGCCATGCCTGATCACCTAGTCATTCATCAGAGGAAAAGGAGAAACAGCTATGATCTGTCCAAAGAAAAGCGCAAGTTGAACATGAAAGACAATACAAAAATAAACATTTCAGAAGTGGGATGAGCCTTTTTGTAAACACAGGAAGCACCTGCTTATTGATACCATGCTATTGTGGAAATTATGTGCAAGCGCTTTCGTAATTACAGATCTATATTCTATATATGTAAAGCAAAACTATTTCCATGAGTCATTTGCAGAAAACTTGGAAGCCTCTTGCTTAAGTTCTGACAGTGCTCGGTGCTCTCTCTCCCAGAGCAGATGTGTAATGAGAAAAGCCATGATTGGCCAAATGGGCTTTAACAGGGAGGCTCTGGGAAGAAGAAAACCTAGAGCCAGGCCTATCTCCACAGCACAATCACCTGCTGTGGGCCATTCAGTTCATGCCAGGCATTTTTATCCACAGCTCTTCCTACCTCACAGGTGTGTCACAAAAGAACTATATAATGTGTAAGACACTCCACGGTGCTGTGAAGCAAGTAACCAAATAAATATAGGATGTTTATCTTGCCAAAAAAATAGCATCTCCGCATCCAACAGGAAGATGCCAAGCCACCTGCTAAGGTCAAATGATGTGACCTGAAGCAAACTCCCTCTGTTCAGTACAAGTGGTGTAACATCCTTGACCCCCCACCCCCCAAAATCTTCAGTGTGGTCCATTTATACTCTTCCTACATGTATCTGCATATTTAGGCCTTCTCACCCTTATTCATGCCTTTGCCCCACCAGCAAGATCTTCTGCCTTTATTTTTCTGTCCTGTCTCTCCTCCTCCCTCAATCACAGCTCCCTGTGGAAATACAACCTGTCATTCAAGCTTCAATTTAATTAATAACAGCTACCATTGCTCAGCATTTACTGTGTACCAGGAACTAAGCTGAATGCTTTACATATTTCATTTTATTGAATTCTTCCAACACATCTATAAGGTAAGTCTTATTAAGTCAGTTTAACGGAAGACAACCAAAACTCAGAGAGGTAAAATAACTTGCTCAAGATCACAAAGCCAGAATTCAAAACCAGGCCTGTCTTGATCTAAAGTTGATGTTATTACACACCATATTGCAGTCATTCTTACCAACCTTCCATGAGAACTTTCTTGATGACTCCACAATACGGCAATTTCTCCCAATCTAAACCTAGCTCCCCTCCAGAACATATATTGACATGCTTTACACTGCCTTGATTACTGTTTGGTCTATATTGCTATTTGAATTTAGATGAGTATATTTAGTTTCCTTTCCTAAGTATATTATGAGCCTATTAAAGCCCCAGAACTGTTCAAATGCTAAACTAATACACCTACATTCTCCAGACACAAACACTGGTCTTACTCTACAGTCTTGAGTATATGTTTTTGTTACCCCTTTATCACCTAGCATATTTTTATGTGTGGTAATCTGACCCCACCAATAAGTTGTTCTCATTTGTTAGGAGTCCAAATATGGGGGGTTAAATGATATGACATGAGGTTGAGAGGGCGAGCAAAGGTGTGACCAGAGATGAACATACCTACTTCCAAGGCATTATGTTATGATTTCCAAGTTGATGAGAGCCATCCGAACTTAAAAAAGCAAAAGAAAAAAGAACTTAACAAAAGCATTCCTTTTTTGTAATGTAAAGAATGTTTGCCAAAATATACTGACATTAGACTGTATTCTAAATATGGATGAGTCATAATATTTCCCAATAAGCTATTAATAGTTACTAGTATCTTCTTTGTTCAGAATGCTTTGTTCAATATGCCATAGCACAAAGGTAGAATCAAGCATAAAATAAATTAGCATAGTATTTGGTCTATCTATGCAAACTGATTTGATGGGTTAAAAAAATATTTAGAAAATTCAGAAGACAAAGCACTCTAGCCAGATGAACAGATAGCTGAGGGAAAACTTTTAGAGCTTCAATGAAATAGATTATACTTTAAGAGGAAAGAGCAAATTATATAAATGAGTTCTTATTGAGGAAATGAAATAAAACCTATTTTGAGAGATAAAAATAATTGACACCCAGGAGATATCCCACAGGGACTTCCTGTACCAACCACAGTATAGTTTTTTGTTTTGTTGTTTTTTTTTCAGATGAAGGAGGAGTAAAGGTTACATGTTGTGCTTCCTGATGAGTATAAAGTTACTCCAATTCTCATTTTCCCAATTCCAAAATTATTGAGTAAGAATGCTTCCATTTTTATTGGGAACACAACATGGAGTATGAAGGGAACTAAGTTAAAGTAGAGAGGTATGCATCTCAGGGAGCAATGCATTTGCTCATACTCAACCTGTGAACAAGCTTTGAGGACCCCTCGGCAGCATACCCCGTTTGGGGTATAAGTACAAAACCACTTCATGATGCGGAAGTCAGGAATGTGAAATTTACCTCACTCTCATCCACAGTTTCAGTGTGTGGGAGTTTCAAGTGTATTCTTCTCTTATTTATGAGTTTGTCTCCTTTTGTAGAGACTGAGATAATACCCATTTGCTTTCCCTCAAAAATCTCAGGGATGACTCATGAAAAAGGCTCTTCTATTTAGCCAGTATGCAAAGATACTGTGAGTAATAAATAATTTTCTTTAAACCTGCAGAAACTTTCGTCTGCATTTACTACTTAGAATCTCACTTGACTTTTCCTATTTATTAACAGCTGTGAAACTATTAAGAATTATAAGTCCTCACCATATCCTGGCCTCCCTATAGTTATAGATTTTCTAGCCATATGATCTTAAAGAGCCAACTTATTCTAGTGAAAGCAGCTCCAGATATGGCATCAAATGACCCATGTTCATATTTCAGTTCTGCCTTTTGACCTTGATTAAACCAAGCACCTCCTTGAGCCTCAGCACCTTTCTCTATAAAAAGGGGAAATAATACCTGCTTGCACTTATCCACAGAATTGTGGTGAGCCTCAATTTGAGAAGTATGCAAAAATGCTGCATAAATCACATCTCGATAAGCAGGACTGTTCACGCTATTTTAAGTGTCTTTTAGCCCAATTTATTTCCATCAAACAGCAATTACATGCAGTTAAGGTTTTATTTCCTTCCAGTCTTTTACTACAGTATATGTGTTTGTGTGTATGTGTAGATTTACTTTTTTAAATGTAGGCAGTATTTATTATGATTTAATTATGTATTATCATATTTACATATATTGTGACATATGTATGTATATATCCCTAAGTTAATAAAAGTTCTTCCAAAATATGGTTAATAACAGCTTGATATGTCTATCATATATAATATATATAATGAAGTATGATGGATACATGTATGTGTTTTCATGTTATTAAAAATTATTATTTCCAAACATGGTTAATAATGGATGCATTAAGGGGCGCCTGGGTGGCTCAGTCAGTTGAGCGTCCGACTTTGGCTCAGGTCATGATCTCGCAGTTCGTGGGTTCGAGCCCCGCATCGGGCTCTGTGCTGACAGCTAGCTCAGAGCCTGTGCCTCCCTCTCACTCTGATCCTCCCCTGCTCATGCTGTCTCTCTCTCTCAAAAATAAATAAAATATAAAAAAAATAATGGATGCATTAAAAATATGTTGGGTAGTACTCATTTCAGCAGCACATATACTAAAACTGGAATGATACAGAGATTAGCATGGTCTCTGCACAAGAATGACACACAAATTCATGAAGCATTCCATCTTTTTGCATAGGTAGAAAGAAAGAGAAAGACAAATACCACATGATTTCACCCATATGTGGAATTTAATAAACAAAGCAAAAGAGCAAAGGGGAAAAAAAAGAGAGAGAGGCAAACGAAGAAACACTTTAACTATAGAGAACAAATTGATGGTTACCAGAAGGGAGGTATGGAGGGGGTTTAAACAGGTGATGGGGATAAGGAAGCACTTGTGATGAGTCCCACGTGTTATATGGAAGGGTTGACTCACTAAATTGTACACCTGAAATTAATATCACACTGTGTATTAACCAATTGGAATTTAAATAAAAACTTTTTAANGGATGAGCACTGGGTGTTATATGGAAACCAACTTGACAATAAACTATTTGTAAAAAAATAATAATAATAAAAAATTAAAATATGGTGGGTAATAATTCTAACATAGGAGTGCAACATAATTTGTGGGATCACTCTCCACCTTCAACTCATTAAAAATAGTCATTTACAGGTTATTTTTGTCTTATTTTACTATTTCATTGTTGTTGATGTCACTGGCTTTATTTGTTATTATAACCAAGACTGTAGTAAACATCTTTGTACAAAAATCTTTTTATTAACCCCTAATTCAATAAAGGAGATTTCTAGAACTGAAATCACTGAATCAAATGTATGGATTCTTCTAAGACCTTTGCCTAGCCCTTGCTAACATATGGTCAGATTCTGTTCCTGAAGTATTGTACTATTTAGACAATGTAAGAGATAATTTTTATGATAGCTTTGTCATGAGTACCTATTTTAATCATCACCAATTTCTTTTCTTTTTGTTTATTTTTTTAACATTTATTTATTTGGAGAGACAGAGAGAGAGACAGAGCATGAGTGTGAGAGGGGCATAGAGCGAGGTAGACACAGAATCTGAAGCAGGCTCCAGGCTCTGAGCTGTCAGCACCAGAGCCCCATTCAGGGCTCGAACTCACAAGCTATGAGGTCATGACCTGAGCCGAAGTCGGATGCTTAACCAACTGAGCCACCCAGGCAGCCCAATCATTACCAATTTCATAGGCAAAAAAAAAGAGTAACTTTATCTATGTTTGTTATGATCACTAGTGAAGTTGAAAATTTGTCATGTTTATTGATTTTAATTATGTCTGCCATGAATTTCTTATGTTTGCTCCATTTTCAGTATTTTCTTTATTGACTTTTACACCTTATTTCCACCTTAAGAAATTAATTACACAGTCATCATAACTCATAAAGTTTTCCAAATTTGTCATCTACACTTTAATATTGCCTATGATTTTTGACATTGTAAGTTTTTTTTAAGTTTTTTTCTTCCAGCCTTATTGAGATATAATTGACATATAGCATTGCATAAGTTTCATTTAAGGTGTACAACATGTTGGTTTATACATTTGCGTATTGCAGAATGATAACCAACATAGCACTAGCTAATATCTCCACTTCTTTTCTGTGGTAAGTAATTTTTCAATTTTTTAAAAATCAAATTTACCAGGCAGTTTATTCCATTGCTTCTTTTTGTTTTTTTATGAATTAAGTAGAGGGAATCCCTACTGCATCCATATAATAATTCACAGGGTTTTTTTAATGTTTATTTTGAGAGAGAGAAAGAGCATGAGCAGGGGAGGAGCAGAGAGGGAGGGAGACACAGAATCGGAAGCAGGCTCCAGCCCAATGTGGGGCTCAAACTCACGAACCATGAGATCATGATATGAGCTGAAGTCAGACGTTTAACCGACTGAGCCACCCAGGCACTCCTAGTAATTCATAATTTTAATAAAAACCAGCCCAAGTTCAAAGACTTAGCAATCTAGAGTAAAGTTAGGATGTAATGGTACTGATTACTGCTGCTCTACTAGGAAGTCAGTTTGAAAGCACTTGCAAGGAGATTATTAAGTATTTCTGGTGCAGCAGGAATTGGCGTCAACCCAGACACAGCTCTATTTATAGGCCACTCAGATACGTCCTGTGCCAAGGCATTTAGCCAATGGTGAGCACCCAGAAATTCTGACACTTGGAAAGCAGAAAGTTTGTGCAGGTACATCTGTAAGTCACAGGGGTTCAGGTTCAGGCTCAGGGAGACGATGGGGAATAGGAACAGACAACTCCAAAGTTAGTTCTGCTAGGGAAAAGTGGTTTGCAAAGGTCTGAGATGCAGAAGCTGTAATTAACAAGGTGACTCTAAAAGTAACTGGACCTCCCTCCCTGTTCTAAGTTTCTGTCTCCCCATTCTCTGACTCTGTTTGCCTCTGTGCTGAGTTAAGGGCAAACTTCTTGCTTGCCTTACATTTAAATTTGATACCTCACTTTAGAAAGGCCCATGAGGAGGCACATTTGCCTCCTTAGCAGCATGAATAGTCATCATGGTTAATACAATTAATAAAAATTAACACTATTTAGGCTCTTCCAATGGTCCAAACCTTGTTCTGAGTCCTTTATATTCATGGAACCCTTAAAACACTTTTAACTGACAGGAACACAATCTTCTCCATTTTATAGTTAAAAAAACTGAAGCACAGAGAAGTAGATGACTTATCCAGTGTCGCAAAGCCTGTAAGAAGATGAGCCAAGATTTAAAACCAAACAACCTGGTTTTAGAGTTGGCAACTTTATTATAGTCTATGATATTCTGTATTTACTAATATAAATTTTGAGAACAAGTATTTTGATTCATATACGTGGAAAGATGTGTGCATATGTATCTATATATTTGGAAAGATGTATGTATGTTATATCCCTGGATATCTGTTTTTATTTACTATGGTCAGTGGAAGGGGAGGATTAGGAATTAATTGAAGAATTATTGGCTTATCTAGGCCTCTGGCTTTCCCACCTTCTGACACTTCTACCAGAAAACAAAAGAACAAAGGAATAACACAAACATAACCATTTTTCTATAGTTTGATGTTTGTTAGTTCTGCTGGAGATTGGCTTTTAAGGGAAGCCACACTGAATGTAATGATCAAAGTAAGATCAAGTTTATGTATCCACCTATCATATTTTTAGTACCTCTGGTGCTTCCCTGGGTACTAGCTTAGCACAGGACAGTGGAGTGTAGAGTATGTGGGAGCAAATCCCCAATAACACGATTTCGGCCATCTCTGAGTAAGCCTTGCCAGCATAACTGACAGACTCTTGTCCCTATTGTCCCTTTCTCTTCCCACCTCAGTATCCATGCAGACTCAGGGGTCTCTCGTGGCTGCAGTTTCGGGACTACTTACCGCCAAACACTGCTTGACATCTCAAATGGTGATGAGGAGAAGTGTGCTACTGCCACCAATTTTGTCTCTTGTCTCATTCCCTCCACTCCATCTCCCCACAGCCCTGCTAGACTAATAGCTTTAGTACAAATTTAGTCACATTTTTCTCCTTAAAAATCCTTCCATGGATTCCCCCCTCCTACAGGTTAAAATCTCACCTCCATAACATGGTGTCCAATTTCCTTGTCAATATGGTCCCTCTCATATCTCCAACTTAGACTATGAGCTCCTTATAGGGAGGTAACCCTGCTCTCTACCCTTGTGAATGGCATTTAATAAATATTTAATGGATGAATGGATGGGTGGCTCGATAAAAGAATGGATGAGTAGTGTCTTTTACATGGTGATAATTTCTTTTATTTATATTGTTCTTTAAAATTAGCAAAGAACTCCAAAATATATTATCTCAATTAGACGTGACAACAAATTTCTGAAATGGGTATTACTGACAGTTACACGCAAGGAACAGGTTCATTAAGGTTAAGAGACTTACCAGACATCACAGTTTGGGTCACACCAAACCTTGTAGCCTTTCTAATATCTCACAGTTCTTTCGCATAATGCATGAGGTGATTTAAATGTAGTTATTTAATGATGCAGAGATTTATAGAGTTTTACAGCAGGAGACTCCCCTAGTCAACTCTTTTTATTGGAAACATGAAAAAACGAGACCCAGAGATGTGAAATTGCTTAAGTTTGCCCACTCATTAGCAACAGACTGGAAAATGGCCTCCTGGATCCTAATTCTAACTTTCTAGGTTCTTAAATCCATCCTCTGCCACTCTCTGTGCAACTGAACAACTTTAACCTTTCTGTGCCTCAGTTTCATATACTGATAAATCAGGATATTAATAGTACCTGCTGCACAGGATCATTGTAAGGATATAAAAAGGATAATACAAGGGAAAGTCTTCAAAAGTAAGTGCCTTTAAAAATATTATCTATTAATCACCGTCATTTCACATGGATGGGTCTTTCTCTTTAATAAATCAATAACATTGAAGAAGTGCTACTGTAGTGACAGTGGTCATACTCAAATAATAAAAGCTGAAAGGCAGAAAAGCAATATGATGCATGCTCAAATGCAAATAGTAAGTTATAGGACTGGAAGATACTGTGAGTGAATGAAAGAAAACCCTATTTCAAGGCCATAGGCAAACAAATTGTTAGTCTTCTTTTTTTCCTTGAAACTTCCCACTTTCTGAGGGGAGGTAAATTATTTTGAATTCCGATGCATGGTTGAAAAATAATGAAGTAAGAAGCAACCATTTTTCATTACTTATCCCCCCCCCATAAAATTGTTGTATCCTTCTATCTGCTAATTGAAACGGATATATGCACAAATATACACATAAACATAACTAGCAGTGAATGTACTGACTTACCTACTGAAGGACCATTCAACTATAATCACTGCCTCTCCTACTGAGTTCCAGTCAGCTGGTTTTCTCCCCAGGAAAGGATTTTCCACACTTCTCCTTAATCAACCCCATGAATTGCATTTACCCACTGATCCCTTACCATCCTAGCTTTTAGTAGTCAGATTAGGCAGGGCTATGCTATAGTAACAAACAAAATAGCATTAGCTTACAAAATCAGAGTTCCATTTCTCATTCAAGGCTTATGTCATAGTGGACTGACTGTAGCTCATTCTGGGACTTGCCTGAAGTAGTCATCTCTGTCTAGAACATTCTCTTCTCACAGAAGAGAAAAGGAGTTTGGCAAAGTGTGAACCTGCTCTCAAAGCTTCTCTCTGGGTGTGACACATGTCACTTCCACTCATCTTCATTGGCCAAAGCAAGTTACGTGGCCAAGCCAATCTTCAGTAGGGTGAGGAAGTAGATCTTCATCAATAGCAATATAATCTATCATACATTGCCATTGTAATCTTTATTGATTCTTTTTTTTTCCTACTGAATTACACCAGATTCTGGTTTCCCAAGGTTAATGTAAATTGCCTATATCATTCTTCCTGCTTATCTCTGTGATTCCTAATTAGTTTTGTGAAATTTGATACTGAACATAGTATTACTGTCCTAAAGAAGATACACATTAAAAAAAAAAAGCTAAAGGGTTTATTTATTTACTTATTTATTTACCAAAGTTAGGTTATGAGATCACTACATAAACTCATTCTAACATAAATTCTCCTGAGTTTCTATGTTGCTTCTCTAACTCTCCATTAGACCTGTAAATGTAACTTCTAATCTTCTAAGACTTTTCCCCCATGGGGCCTGGAACTTATAATAATTATACATTTTGTGTTTTCATAAATACTTGCTAATAAAATGATCAAAATAAACTGACAGCATCTCCTGGGAGAAAAATAATAACCTTCAATCTTAGATTTATCACCAAACTGTGCTGCAATGTGACAAAGGGCAGGTCTATGTCTTTGGGTTTAGAAAGTGATGATGTCACTCTTAATGGAATTGGTGAGACTGAAGAATGTTCATTATTTAATGACTGTAATGGACTCTGAAAGCATCCTGCAATTCATGTGCCTTATAATGCCAAGTCACCAAAATCCAAGAGAAGGGTAAAATTACTTTGGAAGTCATTCTCTCCATGAGTCAGGGAAAAGCCAACTTTTGCATAATTTACTTTACATATAATTTCAAAAATTATATTAACCAATTTTAGTTTCTAGAGTATTTTTATGCACTACACTCACCTACGCTCACCTCAAATCAGTGCTCTATCTCCAGAACCAGAACTCAGGTAAAGCAAGTTACTCTCTTCTGGGGGGCTTCATAAAATTCATTGTTTTGCTGAAATCCATCAATATCAGTGTTTCTCACCTGAAGGAGCTTTTAGATATTTTTTTTTCTAATTACTCACACACAATTTCAATATAACAGATATACTGTATGCCTGATTATTTATTGTATGGATATCTGTGCTTTGTATATTTAAAAAGGAAGAACTGGGGTGCCTGGGTGGCTCAGTAAGTTGAGCGTCAACTACAGCTCAGGTCATAATCTCGCAGTCCAGTCCATGGGTTTGAGCTCCATGCTGGGCTCTGTGCCGACAGCTCAGAGCCTGGAGCCTGCTTCAGATTCTGTGTCTCCCTCTCCCTCTGCCTCTTCTCTGCTCGCACTCTGTCTCTCTCTCAAAAATAAAATAAAATTAAAAATTAAAAAAAATTAAAAGTAAGAACTATTTTCCTTCCTCCCTTTGGAGTAACACTGCCCCATTGAGAACACATGATCTCTAGAACGGGTGCTTTCCTCTGCCATGTACTTCTACCCTTTTTACACTTACCTCAGAACTTGCTGCTCTTCTTTCTCAACCATGCTCTTTTGCATTTTCTCACCTCAGGATCTTTGTACATTGGATGCCTTCTTTCTGAAATAATCTCCTCATTTCTGTTGAGTCCAACCATTTTTTAAACACTAGATCAAGCCTTAGTCCCTCCAAGTAGAAGTTTTTCTAAATACTAAATCAACCTCGTTTCCCCTAGAACATTTACCTTTAACAGAATATATTTTCTCTACCATAATATCTCAGCCTACATTAGACTAACATTATTTAAATACATGACCCCCTCACTAAATTGTAAGCTGATAGATGGCAAGGACTATTAATTTTCGAATCTCCCATTTTTCAGAGAGAGTGCTCAATAAATATTTGTTATATTGAGTTTATTAATTTATGATTCAATTACTTCCAGCTAGCATTCCATATTAAAAATAGACTTCAGCTGCCTAAGAGCTCACATTGTTATTTAGATGGGCATATAGACATAGATGCATACATACACAGGTGCCACCTAGCTGGGAAACTAGAATATTCCTTCAACTCTTCTTCCTCTGTACATCAAACTTCGGTTCCTACTTGAAAGCTCTCTGGATCTATCAATGGCATCACTATTCTTCATATTGCACACACTCAAAATTTCAGAGGCACTGTAATGCCTCCCTTTCCTTCATCCCCTAGACCTAAGTGCTTACCCAAACTTATTGATTCATCGTTTTTCATAAATCTTTGATTTTTTATTTTCTCCACTGCCAACACCTTATTCTAAATCTGTGACATCTCATTTACAGGCAAGTCCTCTATCCACAACTCTCGTCTTTCCACATCACTAATCATAACTATTCTTCAATCATTCCTACTCAGGATTATCTTCCTGAAACATAGACTGTGATCTTATTCTCTGTTGCTCTGCTGCTTAAGAAACTGCAGACAATTCAGAATAAATCCAATCAACTCAACCACAAATATTGTGGACTCAGTTGTGTCCTGCCCAAATGCATTTGTTAAGGGGCACCTGGGTAGCTCAGTCAGTTAAGCATCCAACTTCGGCTCAGGTCATGATCTCACAGTTTGTGGGTTTGAGCCCCACATCGGATTCTGTGCTGCCAGCTCAGAGCCTGGAGCCTATTTCAGATTCTGTGTCTCCCTCTCTCTCTCTGCCCGTCCCCCACTCATGCTCTGTTTCTCTCTGTCTCAAAAATAAATATAACTATAAAATAATTTTAAAATGCATTTGTTAAAAGTCCTAACCCCAATGTAACATTATTTGGAAATGCAGCCTTTGTGAGGTAATTAGGTTCAGATGAGGCCATAAGGATGGGGCCCTTGTGATGAGATCAGTGCCTTGTAAGTAGAGTGCTCTTGCTGTCTCTTTCTCTGCTATGTAGGATATCTTGTAAGAAGAGTGTTCTTGCTGTCTCTCTCTTTCTCTGCTATGTGAGGATACTGCAAAAAGGCACCATTGGCAAGCCAGAAAGAGAGCTCTTACTGGAATCCAACCAAGCCAGCATCCTGATCTTGGACTTCTAGCCTCCAAAACTGTGATAAAACACTTCTGCTGTTTAAGTCACCCAGTCTACGATATTTTCTTACGGCATCCTGAATAGACTAATAGAATAGCCTCTGCAATCCTGCTTCAAATGGCCTTACCTAATCAACCTCAGCAGCTAAGTCTCCCCACAAGCAATATTCAGATCTAGTTAGGCCTATATCCTTTGACACACATGCTAGAATGAATTCTCTACTTAAAAGAGTTAAAATGCTTTCCAAAATAATTGTTACAATAAAGATTGTTATTGTTTAGATATCTTTTCCAAGGAATGCGCTTCCTAAAGCGGTCTGTAAGGCTCAAAAATTATAAAATGTATACATTGCAGGGTCCGCCCTAAGCTAAGAGAAGCATGCTTGCATTTAAATTCAAAATACTTTGGCTTCTTATACCAAAAACAACATAAAGAGGGAGAAATTTGATCAGTCACATTTTGCATTTAACAAAAGTTACCATCCATCTATCATAAGCCAAGCCCTAGGCTAGGTGTTATCCATACAATAGTACTGGACAGTTTCAACCTTCCTGGAAACATTCTGATAAATGAGTCCAGCTCTTTTCTATAAGCAAATGTGAGAAATTACTTCATTTGCTTGAGAATAGGTCTGCATGTGGTTTCACATTTGGGACACAGAGAAGCTGTTAAGTGGCTTGCTTGCTCGGAATGCCTCCCTTTTATTTCTATCTCTGAAGCTGTCTGTCTCTCTCTCTCTGTCTGTTTCCCTCACTACCTTATTCTTATGTATAGATGGAAAAGTTCTCCCCCCACTGAATTTCTCCTTATTCAACGACACAGAGAAGACTGAAGAGACAATTCTCCACTATGCTTTAGCAAGAATGTCCTGAGAGTCTGTGGGCTCTCTGAGAAACTCACAGCAGAAGACATGCCATGAGGCTACAGGAAATTTTCATGTTTGAAAACTTACTCCTTCTGGGCCTTTCAAAATAAAGTAGAACAGTATGGATCTAAGAAATTAAGCTTTGTCTCATGTTTTAGAGGGTAATATCTCTTTCTAATGTTAAAACTGGTGTCCTATAAAAGATTTTAATTTAAAGAAAATAATTTTAAATCAAATCCATGGATTTCTTTCTGGAGTTCACGTAACCCCAAACAGATATAATGTGTTTTATTTCCTTTTGTGAGAATGATTTTGCATATTTTATGTGTCCTCCAATGTCACAAAGCAGTCTATTCATTTTGATGACATAATATTCTACTTGGCCAACTTTTATCCAAAGATCAAATGCTAAACTGTGACAGCACTGCCAACTGCCAAATCCAAGTCCACATAGAACCTCAGTCGCCAATACAAGCTTTCATTCAGAGCTGAAATAGAGTTGTGTCATTCACTACCTTACCGTCTTTTAGGAACTTAAAGAAGGTCTACCTATGTGAGCTTCCCCTCACACTTCATGTATATTTTTGTAGAAGCCATTATCCTTCATCAGTGGGCCTGAGGTCCCCCAGTGGGGAGGGGCCTCACCATGCAGCTGTCTCACCATTTTAAAGTCACAAATTGGGTAGAAAGTATGTGAGTTACACAAGTCTTCTAGCATTATGGAATTCAAGGTAAAAAAAATCTTCCTGGGAGAAGAAATGCTGAAAACGTGCTTTTCATTGACCTATGCACACCACAAACTGAATAAGAACAGAGAGGAAAGAAATCTTGTTTCTAAAAACCACATTTTGGGGGCACCCAAATGGCTTGGTCAGTTCAGCATCCAACTTCAAATTAGGTCATGACCTCATGGTTTGTGGGTTTGAGCCTGTCATTGGGCTTTGAGCTGATATTGTGGAGCCTGATTTGGATTCTCTGTCTCCCTCTCTTTCTGCTCTTCCTATGCATGTTCTCTCTCTCACTCAAAAAAAAAAAAAATTAAAACAATTTAATAAAAAATAAATAAAAACAAAAACCAAATTCTTAGATAGGTCTCTGGCAGCTCTTCATATCATTTTCTTCTCTAAAATAGAAATAATAAAAGTTTCTCATTTCAAATGTCCCACTAAGAGCAAAGCCTTGGACATTTTCAGAACAAAGATTCAACTTGAATATTTTTGATATATTATACTTTTAAAAAATATATTTATTTCAGGAAGCTTGGGTGGCTCAGTTTATTAAACATCCAACTTCGGCTCAGGTCATTATCTCACAGTAATGGGTTTAAGCCCTGCATCAGGCTCTATGCTGACAGCTCAGAGCCTGGAGGCTGCTTCAGATTTTGTGTCTCCCTCTCTCTCTGCCCCTCCCTTGCTCACACTCTGTCTGCCTCTCTGTCAAAAATAAATAAAACAATAAAAAAAATTAAAATATATATACATATGTATTTCAAAAAATAATAGCTATAAATTATTGAGTGCCTCCTGAGTATCACATACTTTGTTAAATTCTCTTTCACCTTCTCTACAACCCTGAGTGGGTATTATTATTATTATCCTTATTTTACAGGTTAGAAAATTAAGACTTTTGCCTCAATTATAATAAAGAATAAAGAGGAGACACAGATAATAAAGATTGAAGCCATAACTTTAACCAATGCCCTTTACCACCACACAATATTGCATCTCCATAATTTTCATGAGGTGCTTCATTACCATCACCAGCACCAGTTACAGCCCCATCACGTACCCACTAGCTCTACCCCAGAAGCAGACAGAAGTCATTCAATACATCAGGCAGAACCACACAGATGAAGTTGCATAAAATGTTGGTTAAAAATGCCAATGAACCAGGGCACCTGGGTGGATAGGTCGGTTGAGTATCTGACTTCCACTCGGGCCATGATCTCACGGTTTGTGTGTTTGAGCCCTGCATTGGGCTCTGTGCTGACAGCTTGCTCAGGCCCAGAGCCTGCTTTGGATTCTGTGTCTCTTTCTCTCTCTACCTCTCCCCTGTTCACGCTCTGTCTCTGTCTCTCAATAATAAATAAATGTAAAAAAAAAAATTTTTTTAATGCCAATGAACCAATCAAAGATGAAGACTGCCAGCTCCATCTTACTCCTATGGGAGCCTGAGTAATTTATCTAAACTACTTGTGTTTTGTTTTGTCATCTATAAAGTGGAAATAATAATGACAACATCTATTTGTAGGGGTTATTTTAAGTATGAAGCAAGATAACCCCCATAAAGCACTTAGTGTCTGTCCTGTACCACAGTTATTTACAGTTATTTGTGTTAACATATGAAGACCATATCCTTTTAAGCATTGTATGCTCAGTGCCTGCTTAATGCCTGACTTACAGTAGATTCTCAATAATTGTTTGAGAAATTAATAAAAAGGTAGGTAAAGATTCATCATCAGAGGAGTACAAGCTTACCCCAAAACCAGGTTTTGTGGCAAATGTGAACTCAAAGAGATGACCAAAGTCGGATAATCAGTCACCCAAAGGAGAGGTAGCAGATGCAAGCGGAGTGAACATGACTCTTGGGGCTAAGAACAAGATCAAGGTCTAAGCCAGCAGAAGCGGAAAAGCAGGACCTTGGAATATGGGTCCATTTATCAGATTACAAAAGGTGACTTGTCTCCCTCTCCTCGTCTCTTTCCTCTTCAAACAAACATTTGCCGGGTACTTTCTTTGTATCTGTAACTGTATTAGGCTCTGAGATTGTAATTAATAAAACAATTAAAATTACTTAATTTGCTTATTTTCTCATAATGCTTATTTGAACTGCAAAGAAGGTTGTTACTAAAGTAGTTAAAGGGGTATTTCTCCTGCTTTGATTTTTACTGAGACATCAGTATAATCTGTATCTGAGCCAAACTGAGCGTGAGACAGATCACCATATATATAATTTGTCCTCACCCAAAAGTTAAAGTGGTTTCCAAAGTCATGGATCCACCTCACTTACCTTGAAAATATAAAAAGGAGAAAGGGAGAGAGAGAATGAACATGGAAAAATATTTGAGAAGAATATTTCTTTGGAGAAAACTACATTTTGAGGTTTCTCCCACTTACTCAGAACAGAAGAGTAGTCTACTATTATCCCATTTTACTCCCACATAGTGAATGGACTCTCCATGGCACCTAGTTAAACAACTAGGTTTTCCCTTGCCATTGATGGGCACAGAAGACTGAAATCTGACTTAAGCCCAAGCTAGCCAGAATGACCTGTGGCAGGGTGGCCCTGTTGAGATTGAGCTATTCTCCTAAATTTTTGCTGGCGCAAGTCTGTATGAATGTTTCTGGTAGATGAGATGCAAGTCCCTTGGTAGGATGAGCCACCATGTTATCAAAGTGGGCCCAGCGAGACAGAGACACCTAGACAAGCAAAGAAATCCCAGGAACAAGAAGCTAGAAGACACTTGATTCCTAGGGACTGCAGAAGGGAATCAATGTGACCATGCCATATAGAGACAGATCTGCAAGGGTCAACAAACCTAAATGTGGGAGGTTTCCAAGGATGAGAATCCAAGAAGAACCCATAAAAATGCCCACCAGAGAGACAATCACATTTGGAAAGTACTCATCCCAGAAGAACCAATTTATGACCTTTTCTATTCCCTTACTCCTGCCCTCCCAAACCTCAGTAGTGTCAAGAATAAGTTCAAAAACTGGTATGAGAAGATTGTTAAGAAGAAGAAAACACAAAGCACAGAAAGACAGAAGCCAACAATGTGCCTTCCACCATGCCTATCAACAAAAAGGCCTGAGTTGGAAAAAAGGAAAACATCTGATATTGAATGAAGCTCATTTTGTATTAACATCTTTACACTTGGCATCTCTGATCTATTTACCGTGACGGGGTTTGTTTCTTAAAAGAGATGATAGGATATGTTAATAACCAAGTAAGAGCAGAGAAGCTATGGAAGCTGCCCAAGTTCTGATTCACTAGTAAGAGATAATTACTCACACTGAATGTCTGAAATAAAGCTGAGGGAGACAATAATGAAGTTGTGTTTTCATTATCTGTCATGAGTCATGTTTGCCCACAGAGGCCTGAATCTCACAACTAATCTGTCTCCATCTCTCTCCATCTTCTCTCTCTTCCTCTTCCTCCTCCTCCTTCACTCTCGCTCTCACCCTCCACCCCCTCCAATCCCTGTCTCCCTTCTGTCTGTGCATCTTTCTGTTTGTCTTTCTCTTTCTCTTTTTCAAGGACCTTTGGAATTGTTAAAAGAAATTTAAAATAATTGATACTGTAACATACCAAGACAGGTAAGTAACATTCTCAACACAATTCATCTTGCTCTCTCTATTAGTCAGTGTCCCAGTGTCCTGTTGCAGAGAGCAGATGCACGCATAAAGTACTTAGTCCAAATATAGCCTTGCACATAATAAGTACTCAATGAATAAAAGCTATTATTACTTTAAACACCACCTCTTGGACAAGTGTTTAGAATCCCTCACTTTTTCTTTTTAGATGTTGTTCTGCCACTACATACAAAGAAATGTATTGTGTTATGCATTCTCTTTCAATTCATACCTTTTGTTTGCAGATACCAAGCCTCTTTCCAATCAGTAGAAATAATAAATCACATTTGTACATTCCAAACTCTGAAGAAAGTTAAATATTTACTAAGTTCTGCATGGCAAATAAAGAACAATTGATTGAGACAGGCCCTTAAGAATGGTTCTTTATACGTTTTTAGAAAACTCTTTCAGAAGTTTGGCCTCAATATTATAGCAAAAATTCATCTGATCTTTAATGTTATCACTGCTTTTAACTTCCTCAGATCCAAGCAAGAATAAAATGCAGCAGATCAACAGGAGCTGTTACTAAACTAGTGTTTTTTCAGAGTGTAAACTTTTGATAGTGCCAGTTGCAGTCACCTGAAAGACATAGGGTGAAACAGATTTCTTTCTATTTTCCTCTGCCTTTCCCTGCTCCACAGTCAATGATGAAAAGTGATAACTTTTCACCCATCTGATGTTACCAGAAAATCCTAAATTTTCTGGATTTTTATGAAAACATACATCCATAAAACCAAACATCCAAATAACTAACAATTATGTGAATCTTTGTGGTGTACACAGCACTTCCACCATTGATGACTCTGCCATGCTCTCCCTTCCCCCATGAGCTAGGCTTCATCATCCTAATTTATAGATTAGGCAACTATAGCACAAGGCCAACCAACTAGCAAGTGCTGGGTTATAACTCAACTACTGGACTTCTCTACCTTGTTCATTTCACTATTTCATACTTTCTCAGCCTCTTTAAAAAATATTTTCTGCTTTTTACTGAAAGTTGATCATCTGTAAGGAAGCGAAGTGATTCAACATTTAGGACACACAAGGAAGGCAGAGGAAACTCTGGTTTGTTTGTTTCGGTTACTGAATGACCAGAAGATGCAGCAAACACTCTCTGGGCTTTCAGGTTTCTTCCTGTGAAGTAGACATTCCCACTGCCTTCCAGGGAGATAATGACAGTGGGAAGGGAGCAGATGAGGCTGGAGAGATATATCCCTTGCTAACTAATCTTAAAAGTAGAGCTGACTTCAGCCTTTGCAAGTGTGTGGTTTAACATGGACCTTGACAGATTGCATGAGTGAATTCAGAGAGGCTATGAAAAAAAAAGGTTAGGAAGATCCTGATAGAAACCCAAAAGCATCTCTTGCTAGTTCCAAATCCAGCATTAGGCAGTGCTGGGCAGCTTCATACATGGAAGTCAACAACTCCATTCTGGGCTAAGTGGTGAAGATGCAGTGTGGGCTTATCTGGAAGGATAAGAGATCTAAAGAAATAGAGAAAGTGTCTATGAAATGCTTTGAGCTCTTTAAAGATAAACACTGCTACTCTAAGTTGCCATAAGCAATGACTTGTTGCGGCACTAGAAGGGAGATGTTAATTGTGTGTTACAAGTAGGCTTGCTTTGCTTACACCTACAAGAATAGTGACTGATAAACCTGACTCACCAGTTAGTAATCTCACTCTCCCCAGTACACAACAGAAAAGGTTTTGTCCTAACAATGTTGTCTGCTCTCTTTGTATGCCATATCTTAAAGATTGCTCACCTTCATCAGCTACATTGTGGGCTTGCTCTTCCTTTTTCCCAAATGCCTGTAATGAAGAATTCTGCCTCGAGATAAGATTTTTACCTTCTTTCCCTATTAGCCATTTCCTCATCTTTCTTTTACCTAATATTTCCTTCATATCTACCCTCACACCAATAAGCAGATATGTCCAAATTTAAGAAAGTTTAATAGAAAAAATTTGAACTTATAAATATTGTAATCATGAGTGATGTTCCTGAAATATTTCATTTACAAAAGAGTAACAGAGTCTTATAAATATTGTCCAAAGTGCATTTAAAATGTATTTAATTTTTTACCAGGTATATTACCAAGTGCTTTTCCAATTGTATAAAATGAGGTTCTCTCACATTATCTTCTTTCAGAAAATCACTAGGTAACCAAATAAATAAATAAATAGAATCAGAATTCATCTATAATTTTGCATTATCATGTTCTTATAGCATGTTGGCTTCAACAATGCCGTGAAAGGGATAATACCAGATCAGTCGATGGATTTCATGAAAATTATGGCTAAATTTTATTTTTTAAGCTAATTTTTTTGAGAGACAGAGAGCACATGTGCACTCATGTGCACACATGAGCAAGGGAGAGGCAGAGAGAGAATCCCAAGCAGGCTCTGCACTGTCAGTGCAAAGCCTGATGCAGGGCTCGATCTCACAAACCATGAGATCATGACCTGAGCTGAAATAAGAGTCAGATGTTTAACCAACTGAGCCACCCAGGTGCTCCTATAGCTAAATTTTTTTTTAATTTTTTTAATGTTTTATTTATTTCTAGGAGAGAGAGAGAGAGACAGCGTGAGCAGGGGAGGGTCAGAGAGAGAGGAAGTCACAGACTGAAACAGGATCCAGGCTCTGAGCTGGCAGTCAGCACAGAGCCCGACGTGGGGCTCGAACCCACGAACCGCGAGATCATGACCTGAGCGAAAGTCGGACGCCCAACCGACTAAGCCACCCAGGCGCCCCTCCTATAGCTAAATTTTAATTTGGGCATTACTACAAATATAATTTCAGGCCCTAATGACTTTTGGGCATGGGACAATTTTGTCATTCCTCAACATACTAATGTGCCTGGTGATCTATTAAACAGAGGAACTGGGCTGTTTTAATCCTTCACAGTCTACAAAAGTCCACTCGACTCTTGTCATTTTTCAAAATTACAAGTTTGGGGGGAAAATATACTAGAAGAAAGCTTTTAACAGTTATTTCATAACTCTTCTGAAAGCATAATGTCTTGCTCTTAGAATTTTTTCAACATACAAACTAAGAGCCAGTTTTAAATATGTCAAAATACCTTCAGTATGCCTCTTTTCCTAAGCTCCAACCAACCATGGAGATAAAATGCTATGCTCATACCACCAGGTTTAAAATTCCATCCACAGGGACACCATAGGCGAGCTCTGGTGCAGAAAGAGAATTAAGCTTGTCAAATATATGTAGGCGAATTTCCCTATTAGGTTAGCAAGAAAGAAATTTATCTTCCTTACAAAACAAAAACAAAAACAAACCCTGCGCTTAATGTGGACCCAGTTTTATATCTTTACTTTTCTTTCTCTAAAAGACTTTAAAAGCAATAATCAAGGTGTTTCAAATGAATGAGTGCCAGGTCAGAATGAGGTCATTGTCTGCTAGGAAGGAGATACGTCACAGCATTAACATCACCTGGTCAAGAGAGTCATAAAGAAAAACAATGCCTTCATTCAGGCTCCAGATCTGACAGCCTTGTGGGAAAATAGACAGATGATAGATAGATAGATAGATAGATAGATAGATAGATAGATAGATAGATAGATAGATAGATAGATACACACACACATACACAGACACACAGACATAGGTAATGAAGAAATATCTCCTAACCTTCTGAAAAGCTATAAAATTGTGTGTATGTTTATGCAGTCCTAGCTGCACCCACATCATACATATAGTTTATTTCATTAATATAAGACAAAAGAAGAGAGTATATACCATGCTACACTTTTTTTGCTTCTATCTAGTTCTGACCCAGTATTTAGACATCATAAATTATTATAGTTTTTTTATTTTCCATTTCTAGCCCTCTCCTAGACTATTAAACATCCAGCAACACTCAGTCTATCTCTTTCAGATATTCTAGAAAAAGCTTGCTTGGGAGAAACCAGTTATCTTCTGTTTTGATCCTTCGAAATCTACCCTGTTCAAAGAAATCCATCACTACCAGTGGGTTGCAGCCATGCTTAGTACCATTCTCTGTAGTTGCAGTCACAACATTTACCAGTTTTTTGTTGTTATTTGCCCACCCACAAATTCAACACAGCTTAACCAGCAGACTTAGGTCAGAATCATCTGTATATTTAAAAAATTCTGGTACTGAAGCTCTCTCCTCCTGCTTTCTACTGATCACATTAATCAGCCTTTTACTTCTCTTCCATGACTTCTCCAAATGTTGAAACAACAATTGACAAGACCTTCCACACAGTATTTTTCCTTTTAGATACCCAGATGTTCTGCAGGCATCAGGATGGTCAAGGTCAAGCAGGAAAATACAATGATTTGCTTATGATGTGCCTCCTAGAGATGCATCACCAGCCTCATGCCATTAAGATGATTGGTCCTGAATTAGAAGAAAGGCCAACATCTTCAATTACTCTCTGGGAAAGTCATCTCAGAAAATAGCCTTCATTGAATCCTCATCCCCTTCATCTGTTTTTCCTTTCCTTCATTCCCTCCCATACTCAGTCTGTATTCTCTATCTTTTCAAGTTCTATGGCAGCCACTCCCAACATTATTGCTGAGTTGTTGCTGGAAATATTAACAGGTTTATGAAAAGAGCAAGGGCAGCAATCACTTGGATATATTACCTTTCAAGGAATGCTCTGACAGAAATAATCTTCAATCCCTGGTCTCACCAATGTCCTGAGATGCACCTAACATTTGTCTTACACTGTGTTCTGAACTCTTAGAACAGACACCTTGACAATATCCTCCACAAAATCTGGACGTCCTAGAGATACCCTATGGGCCACCCCAAAGGCAAAGGTAGCACAAACCTGCACCTGCTGTACCCCATCTGTTTCTCTCTCTCTCCCGGTCTCTCTCTCTCTCTCTCACACACACACACACACACACACACACACACACACTCACACAATGCCACATGCCACATCCAGTGTAGATCTGTTTTGGGATTGGAGTAGATTTTGAATTTCTATATTAGATTTCCTTTGGGGATAAAAAAAGGATTGCACTGTTAAAAATTTATTAACTCCAGTTTAATCTCTTTATTTTATAAATAAGAAAACTAGGTCCAAAGAGATTAAATGACTTTCCCAGGGCCACATAAATAATAATAACCAAGCAATAACTTGAATCCAGGTTCACTGAATCTGTATCTAGCCTCTTTTTATTACTTTGTTATTTTCCTTCATGTCAAGAAGTCAAATGTTTACCAAATATATCCACTTCTGTGACCTACATTAGTTTATGCAGAACAAGGTAAATTTATAGTTTATTAATTTGACTATTAATTCCACCAACTATGTAGACTGAAGTTTAAAAATCAATAAAACTAAACTTTCCTCTCCTACAATTTTTTTAAATTTATTTACTTATTTTGAGAAAGAGAGATTGAGAGAGACAGAGAGAGAAGTGGGGCGGGGGGCGGGGGTGCAGAGAAGGAGAGAGAGAGAATCCCAAGCAGGGTCCGCACTGTCAGCCCAGAGTCCAATGTGGGGCTCAAACCCACCAACCATGAGATAATGATCAATGCCAAAATCAAGAGTTAGACACATAACCGATGGAGCCATCCAGATGCCCCCTGGTTTTTTAAACCCTCCTAAATCCCTAGGAAGACCTTTCTTTCAAATATTTAGTCTGATAAATGTCAATAAGATCAAGAAAGAGACCTTGCACTCCTGTGTATCTGTCAAGTCAATGTAATTATGTGGTCAGAATGACCCAGATCCAGAATGGATTTTTAAAGTCTCATCAATAAGTTTCTGGAAAATAAGTTCTTGAGGATATGGGATAGAGAAATGATAGGACTAAAGCTTAGGAAAACATGATTATATTTTTAGTTCATCAACATTGTCTGTAAATACAAAGGTACCCAGAGAAGCAAGCCCTGTGTTCAGAGCCACTTTTTTTCTGGAGACTTTGGCTCTTTTAGGACAGAAGCTGAGATGCTGAACAGTTGGAAAGCCTTTATAGGCCACAGAAACAAACTTTCTCTGGTGAAATACTCCATATTTTGGGCTAGAGCCCCAAAGGGCTGAGTCTTAGGAAGAAGGATAAACCAGAAATAGTTCAACCTTTGCAGGGACTGAAGCACAACTTCATATCATATTAATTTCTATAATTAGAGCGAGTTGATCTGGGATGGCTAATGCTTCTGGCTCTTCCCAAAAGAAAACATACAATTAATAAGGCTTGAGATAGCACTATCATAAGCTTCAAATTAATTTTATAGCTTTCATTATACATTGTTCAGCACAATCAAAAGTAACCAGACAATGTAATTAAAAACCAAGAGAAATAAAGAAAAATAGATTTAGAAGATCAAGAGGGTGAAAATTTTATACACAAACTTTATTAATACATCCAAAAAGACAGAAAACAACATGAAGAATTTTGACAAAAATATATAAACCATATAATAAAACCAAATGCAAATTCTAGATGTGAAAAATATAACTGACATTACAAACTCAATGGATGAGTCTAAAATTACAGTTGAGGACAGAATCAGTGAACCAACAGCAAAATTTGAATAAAATCATCAAAATGGAGCATGGAGAGATAAAAGTAGAAAAAAATACAGAAAAGAGTGTAAGAGATATAAGAGATACAGTGAGAAAATCTAACTAACTACTTACAACTGAAATTCCAAAAGAAAAGAAAGCTAATGGGACAGAAAGAAGGAATTCCAAAGTTTCTGAGCAAGTGACTTTCAGAGAAGTTAAAATCAGCTAGTTTTAGCAGTATCTTCTGCAACAGTCAATGCTAAAATTAAATAATAGAATTGTCAGTCAAGGTCCAAGACTTCTATAACTAGCCTAACTGCCATTTGCCTAAAGAAGCAAATTGTGAAAGTTATTCTCCTTACCTCTTTCAATTAAAATAATGGGTTTTGAGGTATATGATAGTCATACTGATGCTTTACCTTTTTAGTGATAAAAATGATTTTAAGGTTTTTTTTTGTCTTAGCGCTTGTAAATATGATATTTACTAGCCTACAAAAATCCAAAGCAAAAAGTATCCTATAGTTACTCTGAGTACGCTTTCAAACATAATTTAAGTTTCAAGGAACAAGACACAGCAAATATCTGGTATACTCCTCAGTTAAATATTCTTATCGAACTAAATGTGACCAAGAGGAAACTGAACTTTGGGGAATTTTTGCCCAGTCATATGGCACTAAGTAATCAATTAGGAATAAAAATTCAGTCTCTGGGGAAATATGTAGTTATAAAAGCAGATTTTTAATATTAAAATGTGTTCAAATTTCACAGCATTTGTCTCTTAAAAGTTGCTGCTAAAAATTTTGCCAAGATGTGTCCTGTGGAAGCCAACTGACCTAAGGCTTATTGGAATTCCACTGGATATCACATAAAATAAGCTTGATCAGACTGTTATCTAGCAGCAGTTGCTTTTGAAGTTTAGAGAAATCTGATCATAAATTGCTTAACTCAGTTGAGAGTGAACGAATATCTCCGGCATACTGCTTGGTGCCTGAAAGGATTCAATTACTTCTAAAAGGTGAGTCATTTACCACTACCCACTCACTAGTGAGACAACATCAATACTGGTAAAAATTTTCCCAATGTTATCTTAGTAATATTTATTTTCCAGACTTAACTGAGGGAAAGGAAAATTGATTTGAGGAAGGAAAATCCACAGTGTTTCTTCATATGTGTGCTTTATTTTATCAAGCTTGGTAAGTTATGCCCAAAAAATAAGATACAAATAAAATTTCTTTACAATACCAGCACACTGTAAAAGGTGCCAAGAGTCCACAACACGACTGGGCTGTCCAGATGACAATAACAAGGGGTCCCTTTATATCATGTGGCAATGACACTGTTGTACAGAGAATGAAATTTAATGCCAAAATAATTATAGAGGCATCTCCATGATAATAGTGATTTCAAGAAGCATTTTTTTTGGAAAGTTGAAAAAATTTTCTGAAAGCCTGTCAGAAATCAAAGAGGAAAGAAAATATAATTCTGAACAGAAAGAAAGCAAATATTAAACCTAGCCACAGTTCATGTCAGGGCCAGCAGACGAGAGGTCAATAACACTAGAGCTCGAATCCAAAACAGGGTTCACAAGTCAGAACAAAAGTCAAGTAAGAAAGATAAGCAGCCAATTCAGATTCTTTCCACATATAAGCATGAAACTATTAGATGAACAAGGATATTGGGCACTCTGTCTCCTTAATGAAAACAGAACTGACTGATATAGCCTTGGCCTTTGGATAATGCCAATGTGGGTCAATAGGTCACTCTGCTCCCATCAAGGGACTATATCGGCACTTAGATATTGGCAGAACAATGTTTTCAATGTTAGTTCTGTAGTTTTAGGTGTAGCAGACTCTCTCCTCTAATGCAAAGCCTTTTTAATTGACAAAGGTAATCTAGTCAACATAAAAAGTAAACAAATCATGCACTTAGTAGCAGTATTTGTTGGATTTCAATAAATAAAAAGACTCTCTATAGCATGTACTTAGTGTATATTTCCTGAATAAAGGCTGAGAGAAGAGAGAATCCACTCACATCTTAGGAATCACAACACAGGAACAATTGAGGCCATCAAATTCTACCTCTCACTCATGGAAGGAATATCTCTCTACAACTTCCCTGGTTAATGGGCAAGAACCCTCAACCCAAACACTTCTGGAGAAGGGAATGGGTAAATTCTGAAGATTGTCAATTCTACCTTTTTTCCCTTTAAAAATAATTGTATAATTAATATATACACAGGGATCAGATTTTTTTTAATTATAAAATAACACTCTCTCCAACCCACCTTTCTGGTTCTACAAGCACACCATCAGCACCACTGTATCCCACCCTGCAACAAAGAACTATCATTATACATTTCCTGTTTATTCTTCTGGAGGTTTTATGCATACAAAAATGAATGCAAATATATTTTTCCAGTTCTACTTTAAGGAGCTCCACTTCTTAGAAAATACCCATTTGCTATTATTCTAATTTGGCTTCCTTTTATTAAACAGAAAACTTAAAGCAATCATGTTCAAAAGACATTAATAGTATTAAATTTGAAAATATATGACTGTGGTACACTACCCTAAATGCTTTACAGTTATTATACCACATTATCTTTATAAAACTTTATAATGTAGGTATTATTTTCATTATAAAGGAAATTAACCCTTGACACAGAAATAAAACCTTGACATAGTGAATTGCAATACAGGTTAACAAAAATATCCTCTAATTTCTTTTTGTCTTCTCCACCTCCCCTAATGCTCACATCTACACTTATATCATTTTTTTCCTCCTCAATTCTGCCACATTCACCTCTAAGGGAACCAGGTACCCAATATCAACCTCACAGTTCCTTAACCTACATAGACTTTAGCATAGGCTTTGGAGAGAGACAGATCTAGATTTGAATCAACTTTCACCATTCATGCGCTTTGTGAACCTGGATTCTATCCTTGCCTCTCTGAAAGTAATAAATTGGAGGTGGAAGGGGAAGGGGTTGAGTGTGAGGAAGCACAAAATGGAAAAAACAGAAAAACATTTTTGCTACCAAAAATTTATGATTCTGAACCATAAGTGGGTCCCAGCTTTCTTTTATTTTGTCTCTTTTTTATATATTCTATGGTGATTAATCCAAACCACTGTCATTTTCTTTTTTCCTCCTTACCTCATTTCTATAACCCTCAGTATCAGCATATTAACTTCAAATTATGTCATATGGGCAAGTGTGACATTAGAGGAAATATATATTTAGTCTCTGTTCCTGGTTCCTGACATAGCTCCTAAAGCCCTTGTAATTTCCTAACATATGGATGTTAGGAGTATTTTTTTCTAATATTTGAGTTTTTACTCTAGTTTCTGATACAGAGTTTCTAAAACCTTTGGAATTTCCTGGGTGATTTAAAAAAAATGTGGGTAGTCATTATTTTAGTGTAGGGCCATTAATGACAAATTCTCTTAGTTTTCCTTCATCTGATAATGTCTTGACTTCCCCTTCATTTCTTTTGTTCAAATGAGAAAACTCTTAGTGGGCTCCAGAAGGGTTTTAGGATAGGAGCTGCTCATCAAAAAGACCAAGCTCCAACCTCCATTTTCCAGAGAAGGAAAATTTTAGCCCCAACCTCTATTCTCCAGAGAAGGAAGAGGATGTGGAGACTGAGTTAGTAACTAGTCATGCCTAAGGATACAGCTTGCATAAAAATTCCTAAACTATAGGGTTCCAGGAGTTTTGGGGTTGATGAAAACATCCATATGCCAAAAGGGTGGTATGCCTTGACTTTATGGGAACAGAAGATTTTGTGCTCAGGACCCTTCTGGACCTTGCTCTTTCTGCCTCTTCATCTAGCTAGTGATTTGTATATAATAAACTGGTAAGCATAAGTAAATGCTTCCCTGAGTTTTGTGGGTCATTTCAGCAAATTATCAAATCTGAGGGAGGCTTGTGGCAAACTGCAACTTGTAACCAAGTTGGACAAAAGTGTGGGTATCCTGGGGACCCATTACTTGCAACTGGTGTCTGAAGTGAGCACAGTCTTGTAGAACTAAGCTCTTAAACCTGTGGAGTCTGACACTAACTAGTGTCAGAAATAAATTAAATTGTATGATACTCAGCTGATGTCTAGCAAGTTGGGAAATTGGTTGGTGTGGGGAGAGAGGTAGGATAGAGAACCCACCTATTTGGTATCAGAAGTGTCCAAAAAAATCTCAACAAATTTAAGAGAATTGAAATCATCCAGAGTGTATTCTCCAACCATCGTCAAATTATAAATCAGTAAGAGAAACATAACGGGAAAGTATACAAACTTGGAAACTAAGCAACACAGTAATTCATAGATGAAGGCAGAAGTCTCAAGAGTCTCCTTTGGTTGAACTAAAGGAAAAGGAAAATACAACATATCAAAAATTGTGGGCCACAGCTAAACAAGTGCTGAGTGGGAACTTTATAGTATGAAATGCATACCTTAGAAAAGAAGAAAAGTTTCACATCAATAATCTAATCTCCTACTTCAAGAACCTAGAAAAAGAAGAGTAAATCAAATCCAACATAAGCAAAAAGAAATAAATAATAAGAGCAGAAATTATTGAAATTAAAAACAGAAAAACAGAGAAAAATCAATGAAGCAAAGAGTTATTTTTCCACAGATCAATAAAATTGACGAGCCTCTAGCAAGACTGACAAAGTGTAAAGAGAAAAGACATAAATTATCAATACCAGTAATGATATAGAGGATATTACTACAGACCCTGCAAACATCAAAAGGAAAATGGAGGAATACTATGACTAAATCCACATACATAAATTTGACAAAGTAGATGAAATGGACCATTCTTTAAGCTACCACAGCTAAACTAATATGAAATACATAATTTGAATATCCCTATAACTATTAAGGCAGTTGAATTCACCAACTAAAACCTACCAAAAAAGAAATCTCAAGGTATAGGTGGTTTTACCGAAGAATTCTACCAAACTTTAAAAATACAAACACCAATTCTGTACACTCTATTTTGAAAAACAGAATAGAGAAGAAATAATATTTTGTGAAGATATCATCTGACAAAGAAAATGAAGAAAACTACAGACCAATATTCCTCATGAACACAGACACACAAATCCTTAATAAAATATTACCCAACACAATTCAATAAAATACAAAAAGAAGTATACACTATGACCAAGTGAGTTTCATTCTGGTGATTAAAGACTGGTTCAATATTTAAAAATCAGCCAATATAACCTATCATATTACCAGGCCAAAGAAGAGAAAACATTGATCATATCAGTTGATACAAAAAAGTATTTGAAAAAAATCACTATTCGTGGTTTTTAAAACTCTCAGAAAACTATAGAATAGTTTTCTATAGAATAGAGTGGAACTTCCTCAATTTGATTTGTAAAATCTACAAAAAAAACTACAGGTAATGATGAAAGGCTGAATGCACACACCTCCATCACCACCACCAAAACCACCACGTACATCAAGAACAAGGCAATGATAGGGGCGCCTGGGTGGCTTAGTCGGTTAAGCGACCGACTTTCGCTTGGGTCATGATCTCGCGGTTCGTGGGTTCGAGCCCCGCGTCGGGCCCTGTGCTAACTGCCAGCTCAGAGCCTGGAGCCTATTTCAGTCTGTGACTCCCTCTCTCTCTGACCCTCCCCTGCTCACGCTGTCTCTCTCTCTCTCCTAGAAATAAATAAAACATTAAAAAAAAAAAAAAGAACAAGGCAATGATAGCCTTCTTACCACTATAGTTCTGGAAGTTCTCACTAGTACATTAAGGAAGGAGAGGGAGGAGGAAAGGCATAGAAACCAGAAATGAAAAAATAAAACTGTTTGTGTTTTCAGATGACATGATTGTCTATGAAGAAAGTCTTAAGGAATCTACAAAAGGACTTCTAGTACCTCCTAAGACTAATAAATGAGTTTAGCAAGGTCAGAGGACATAAACATACATGAAACAATTATATTTCTTTATACTATCAATGAACACAAATGCTGAAATTGAAAATACAATACCACTTACAATTGCTCAAGAAAATAAAATACTAGATGTAAACCAAGGACAAGACTTAATGTTGAGAAGTATAAAACACTTATGAAAGAAATTAAAGAAGATCTAATAATTGAAGAGATAAACATAGTCACAGATTAGAACACTAAGCATAAAATGGTGTTAGATCTCTTCAAGCTGATATACAAGATTTAACACAATTCTTATCAAAATTTAGTAAAATTTCTTATAGATACAGACAAGATTGTTCTAAAATTTATAGGGAAATACAAAGGAACTGGAATAGTTAAAATAATTTTTAAAAAATAAAGTGGGAGGAATCAGTCTATCTGAATTTAAGAATTCTAATATAACTGTAGTAATCAAGACTGTGTGATCTTGCTGGAGGGATGAACACACAGATCATAACAGAGAACCAAAAACATAACATACAGAGAACCAAAAAACAGACACCCACAAATATGCCTAAATGAATTCTGACAAAGGCAGAAAAACAAATCAATGGAGGAGAGATCGCCTTTTGAAAAAACTATGCTGAAGAAATTGGACATTCAGAGGCAAAGGAAGGAAGGAAAAAAGGAGGCAGCAGGGAGGGAAGAAAGAAAAGGAAAGGAAAGAAAGAAAGCAAAGAAAGAAAGAACAGGAAAAAAGAAATGTAACCTAAGCTTTACCTCATACAAAAATTAATGCAAAGTATATTATAGACTTAAATAAAAAACATAAAAGTATAAAACTTTCAGAAGAGCACATATAAGAAAATCTTCAGAACCTAAGACTAGACACAGTTTTTAGACTTGGTACAGAACAAAAAATTGATAAATCAGACTTTATCAAAATGAAACCTTTTTCTGTGTGAAAGACCTTGTCTTTACAAGCTATAGACTAGAAGAAAATATTTGCAAACCACATATCCAACAAAGGACTGGTATCTAGTAACTAGAATATATTTTAAAAATTCTCAAAATTCAACAGGAAAAAATCCAATTAGCAAGTAGGTAAAAGATGTGAGGACATTTCACCAAAGGGGATCTACAGATGACAAATAAACAAATAATGGTGGACATCACTAGCCTTTACAAAAGCCAAATTAAAACTACAATTACCACACACCTATCAGAATGACTAAAACAGGGGCACCTGGGTGGCTCAGTTGGCTAAGCAGCCAACTTCAGCCCAAGTCATGATCTCACAGTTTGTGGGTTTGGGTCCCGCATCGGGCTCTGTGCTGACAGCTCTGAGTCTGGAGCCTGCTTGAGATTCTGTCTCCCTCTCTCTCTGGCTCTCCCCTGCTCACACTCTGTGTGTGTGTGTGTCTCTCTCAAAAATAGATAAACATTTAAAAAAAAAAAAAAAGAATGACTAAAACAAATAGTTGTGACAACCACAAATGGCAAGGATACAGAGAAACTGGATCATTCATACTTTGCTACTTGGAATGTAAAATGACACAACTCCTCTAGAAAACAATTTACCAGTTTCTTCAAACAACTAAATGCGACTACCATACAATGCAAGGGCAATCGCACTCAGCCATTTAACCCAGAGAAGCAGACTTACACACATATAAAAACCTGTCCATGGATGCTTATAGCGGTTTTATTCATAATGGTCTAAAACTGGAAATAACACATGGCACTTTGTGTACTGGAATTATACTCCTGGAGCATTTTAGTTATTTGCTTCCATGTTCTTGTATCCAACTAAAAAAATGACATGTTTGAGGCCAGAAGTCTTATCTACCTGTGGGACATAGTGTGGAGAGTTAAGGAATGAAACTCTGGCCAGATAGATGGTCCGGTTCAGACTCTACATGGTAGTTCACCGGCCTTGAACAAGTTATTTGATTTCTCTGTGATTTTTACTTTCTCATCTGTAATAATGATAATAATAGGACACCTTCTTGCATAGCACTTAGAATAGCTCCCAGCACATAGAGTGAGTGCATTAATAAATGTTTGTTGAATGAATGAATGAGTGGTGAGTGAATTATTAAGGTTCTGAAATACTTTCCCCACAATTGTATAAATCATTGCCCCTTTTTAACCCCATCATTAAAAATCTACTCAAGTCATGGGGCACCTGAGTGGCTCAGTCGGTTGGGCGGCCGACTTTGGCTCAGGTCGTGATCTCACAGTTCGTGGGTTCAAGCCTCGTGTCAGGATCTGTGCTGACAGCTAGCTCAGAGCCTGGAGCCTGTTTCAGATTCTGTGTCTCCTTCTCTCTCTGACCCTCCCCTGCTCACGCTGTCTCTCTCTCTCTCTCAGAAATAAATAAAACGTTAAAAAAAATTTTAAAAAATATCTACTCAAGTCCCTTATCACATCTCATTATACAAGTAGAATAAACTCTGACCTAAAAAAATGTTTAACATAGTTAGCCCAAATGCCTGACACAAAATACTCTGTGATTATAGCCATGATTACATGGCTATAGTCTTTTGTGAACTCCTTCCCAGTTCTATCACAAGGAATCACCCTTCTCTTACTCTAATAACATACAAATATAAATCTCTTAACATAACATTTAAGGCATTACAATCTGGCATTAACCTAATTGTACATACAAAGAAAATGTTCAAAAAGTAATAGCTAAACTTATATTTACTAACTTTCTGACTAGATTCTTTTCCACATCCTATATTCAAATCTCACCAAATTATACTATTTCCTGAAGAAGCAATGGCTCTATCTAATCTGTTCTTTCTGACAAATATTTTCTCTTCAACAAAGCCTGTCTCTACCCAAGCCCCACCCGTATACCTATCCATCTAGATCATTCTTCAAGCATTCATTTCTTATTTATCTCCTTATCCGTAGGGGCCAGCACAGTGCCTGGCACATAGTAATGCTCACTAACAATGTTTGTTACATTGAATTGAAGAAGAAAGAATCACTCAAGTCACCAGTTTTCAAAACTCTTGAAACCTGCACTGGTTTCTTGGAAATGCAATCATCGTAACTGAGTGCTGTGTGAAATGTTTGGTAAAGTGCTTGAGTTCTAAGAAGTAGGACACTAACTTTTAAGACATTATTGAATATCTTTGCCACATGAATCTCCTAGGAAACCATGAGTCTCTCTAAGGGGTGTGTCCAAGCTGGGTGTTAAAGGAGGTGCCACCGTTCTGACCCTCCTCTCCCTGGCTCCCTGTCCCCAGGAACACTCCTCCCAGCTGCCCTGCCTCGGGCTGCCCGAAGCTCCCAAACACACACATCTGGTCCATATTCCTCCTGTGTCCTTTCTAGTTCTTCGAGCAGCCTTCTTTCTCTTTTCCCGTCCCATCCAACTCCTAGGATCCTATTCTCAGCTATTTTAAATAAGACTAATACCTGGATGACTAAAACAACTTACAGTTTTTCTTCTACCCCCTGTCATATCATTTGAGCATTTGAGAATTTTGAAGTCATTCCTGTTTTGACTTCAGAAATCCCAGCCAGGAATTGTACCTCATCATTTAAACTACTGCCACCAGACATACAGTGCCAATGATGAGAATATAAGCTTTACTGAACACTGTGCCCAACTTTGTATAAACCTGACTTCGTTTTCAAAAATTAAAAATGTCTAATTAAAAAGGAATAAATTTACATTCATTATATAATTGAATCAAATAATCCTTAGAGCAAAGATCACTCTCAAGGTACATGAATCTACTAAATGCTTTTATTTTTTTTATTTTTTTTCAGTAAAATTTTCTGACAAGTTTTGACAGATGTTTCTAAATAGATTTTTCCATCAGAATTCTTTCTGCATCTTTAATGCTTTAGTTTGTTGTTGTTGTTGTTGTTGTTGTTGTTTGTTTTTCATTGTAATAAATCACTCCAGGACCAAAATTGATCTACAGAGAATGAGGGTACTCCTTTCCCAGCTGCTTTAACTCTTAATCAGTGTTTCACCTTGGCCCCGTATTTTACTGAACCTTATCTCTCCACCACTAGGGGAATAGAAATATAATTGAATTTTAAATCTATGCCTTTGCTTTCTCTTTCCTTATATATATGATATCAAATCTGATCATGTATATACATTTGTAATCTGTGACCTGAGTAGACTTGACAGGTTTTCCCGCCTCTTAACATAAAACTTGTAGCCCCACACACAGAGTCCGTGAAAGTCCCACCCAGCCCAGGCCACCGATCCACGTGCAACCAGGGCCTCCGAGGTGATCTACGGAGCAATGAGGCTAATGCCTCTCTCCTACTTGGGTTAATCTCTAAGGGTAGGGATTCTCACAGGTGTTTCTCAAACTTCACTGTTTATGCTTTTAGTGAAAGGGATTTTTCCATTTTTACTGATTCTCTTTCCCTGTCAAAAGACAAACACTACACTTTCATGCTCAAAATCATTTTTCCTCTTCAATGTCTAAGACTTTATGACTCAGCCAAGCATGGGGTCTGGCTCATTTGGCTTTTAGGATGAAGTTTCCACCCAGACATGCTCAGCCTGTATAAACAGTTCTGTGAACTGCCCCAGCATCTCACCAGCCATACCCAGCATGTCTCAGACCTGGGAGGAGCAAAGCTCAGGCTCAAGCTGGTTCCCCACTACCTACTAGCACTGAGTAAAGGAATAAGACAAAAACTGGTTGCACTAAAATTTCTCACAGATTCTTCCATTTCAAAAGAGAACATCTGAAAATGATAATACCTTCACCCAAAGAAACAAATGCCTAACAGCAAAACATCCAAGAAGGGGACAGCAGGTGAAGAAATATTTTTTGGAGGTTTTCTATCAGATCACACTCTAACCAGGGTTATAGAGGCAGCCTCCTCAAAACATCCAGGGCTTTCTTAACTTACATACAGGAGCACTCTTGCTGAGCATTATGGGCCCATAAGGCAGCCTCAAGCCTGGGGTCCTAAGCAGCACAGGTGGGATCATATCCTATCTCTAGGACACTTCAGTATCTGCACTCGGGAGCTGGGCAGCTGCCACCCACAGAGAGAAACTTCACACAGGTTTACTGTGGTAATTTGGGGATCCAAAAACTACCTGACATTGAAATTTTGCCACTAATTACTCTAACAATCAACCTACTGTTCTTCAGTACCACCTTGTGTTTCCTTCATTTCCATCCAAGATTTCATTTTGGAATGAAAGTCATCTCCTGCTTGACTTCTTTTTCTATCTATCTGTGCAGGTTTGTGAAAATCTTTCCTCTAGATTTATTTTATTTTTAAAATCTATCTAAGAATTTTCAAAGTGTGTAGACAGTGGCTGCTCATGCAGGTGTTAGATTGAGTACTTGCTCAACATGGGGAAGGGAGAATTGGGGGATGGACATTTATAGAGCATTATTCTAGGCATTATTCTGGGCCTCCCCTCAAGGATAAGTCGTGTTGGCTTCATTTCATGGATGGAAAAACAGAGGCACCAAGAGACAAAGTAATATGCTCAAGGTCATATTGCTCCTGAAGCAGCATGGGGACTGGGTTTGAGCCCAGGTCTGTCATACTCCAGATCCCATTCCGTTTCCATATACAAAAAGCCTTGCATCAGTGAGAAAGGGAATTCCATAGATAATTCTTTCCACACCAGGCAGGCCCTGAATTGAAGTCTAGCAATTCACTTCCCAACATATCTCTTAATGGATGTTTCTGTAGTCACCATGTTAGAAGAGTATTTCTGAGGGCACCTGGGTGGCTCAGTTGGTTAAGCATCCAACTTCAGCTCAGGTCATGAATCTCACGGTTCGTGGGTTCAAGCCCCGCGTTGGGCTCTGGGCTGACAGCTCAGAGCCTGGAGCCTGCTTCGGATTCTGTGTCTCCCTCTCTCTCTGACCCTACCCTGCTCACTCTCTCTCTCTCTCTCTCTCTCTCTCTCTCAGAAATAAGTTTAAAAAAAAAAAAGAAAAGAAGAGTATTTCTGCCTTGTGTTTGTCTCCAAGTCGGTATCTCCACTATTTGTCTCATTTTTTTTTGTATCTCAGAGGTGCCATTTTAGAATTATTCCATACTTTCACACAAAGTCCTCGCCTGTAAATGCATCTTCTCTCTCCTGGAGGCTACTCATTTGGATGAAATTACTTGGAACTATTTAGCCAAATTACAGCTATTACTGAAGTATGAAATAAAGCTGAAAGATTTAAATCTGCCATCTCAAAAGACCTTGCTCCTGGATGATAGGGTTAATTGTTACCTTCTTCAGTCAGTTGGAAAAGGTCCTTGATAATAAGGTGGTTTGGACAAAATTGATTGGAAAAACAGTAAGTCTTAAAGTCTATAACAGTTTGATAAGTGGCAATGAAGTAAAAAATAAATGTTAATATAATTTTGTAAACACCAATCAGACATATTAGGTGAAGATCACATAGAGTCAAATATTTGTATAGAACATGCCTGGAATTCTGGGTATTTAACTTTCCTCTGTAAACTCTTCTGAATTTTTATGTGTGTGGGCAGCACTGTTAAAGAATTCTACAAAGAAATACTCAACCGGTGAGGTCACCCTTAGTTAAGTATCTGTGAGAAAAAAATGAAATGTGTACATAAGAATATAAATCACTGAGTCAACACACCATCTAGAGAAGACGCAGCAGCTATGCAGAAATGCATCCAGACAATTTTGAAATCCCAGAGTAATTTACAACATATTATCTAGTTACAGTAGCCTACAACAGCATCTTGCATTAGGAAGGGCAAAGTGGTCAGGGTCTTGATTTGGACAAAATTCATGTCATCTGCTTTGGGTGGATCCTCATTTAAACAGTTGTGTTCTGTTAGCAAATAAAATTTTTATTTAATTTTTAAAATGTTTTCTCTCTTAGGCAAACCATGAGAGACTCTTGAATGCTGACAAAAACTGAGGACTGATGGATGTCAGAGGGGGAGAGGGATAGGCATGGAGGAGGGCACTTGCGGGGATGAGCACTGGGTGTTTTATGGAAACCAATTTGATAATAAACTATTTGTAAAAAAAAAAAAAAAAAGAAAA
>NW_027533089.1:3773953-3783110 GCF_008692635.1 Crocuta crocuta | reverse complement strand
AAAAAAAAAAAAAAAGAATGACTAAAACAAATAGTTGTGACAACCACAAATGGCAAGGATACAGAGAAACTGGATCATTCATACTTTGCTACTTGGAATGTAAAATGACACAACTCCTCTAGAAAACAATTTACCAGTTTCTTCAAACAACTAAATGCGACTACCATACAATGCAAGGGCAATCGCACTCAGCCATTTAACCCAGAGAAGCAGACTTACACACATATAAAAACCTGTCCATGGATGCTTATAGCGGTTTTATTCATAATGGTCTAAAACTGGAAATAACACATGGCACTTTGTGTACTGGAATTATACTCCTGGAGCATTTTAGTTATTTGCTTCCATGTTCTTGTATCCAACTAAAAAAATGACATGTTTGAGGCCAGAAGTCTTATCTACCTGTGGGACATAGTGTGGAGAGTTAAGGAATGAAACTCTGGCCAGATAGATGGTCCGGTTCAGACTCTACATGGTAGTTCACCGGCCTTGAACAAGTTATTTGATTTCTCTGTGATTTTTACTTTCTCATCTGTAATAATGATAATAATAGGACACCTTCTTGCATAGCACTTAGAATAGCTCCCAGCACATAGAGTGAGTGCATTAATAAATGTTTGTTGAATGAATGAATGAGTGGTGAGTGAATTATTAAGGTTCTGAAATACTTTCCCCACAATTGTATAAATCATTGCCCCTTTTTAACCCCATCATTAAAAATCTACTCAAGTCATGGGGCACCTGAGTGGCTCAGTCGGTTGGGCGGCCGACTTTGGCTCAGGTCGTGATCTCACAGTTCGTGGGTTCAAGCCTCGTGTCAGGATCTGTGCTGACAGCTAGCTCAGAGCCTGGAGCCTGTTTCAGATTCTGTGTCTCCTTCTCTCTCTGACCCTCCCCTGCTCACGCTGTCTCTCTCTCTCTCTCAGAAATAAATAAAACGTTAAAAAAAATTTTAAAAAATATCTACTCAAGTCCCTTATCACATCTCATTATACAAGTAGAATAAACTCTGACCTAAAAAAATGTTTAACATAGTTAGCCCAAATGCCTGACACAAAATACTCTGTGATTATAGCCATGATTACATGGCTATAGTCTTTTGTGAACTCCTTCCCAGTTCTATCACAAGGAATCACCCTTCTCTTACTCTAATAACATACAAATATAAATCTCTTAACATAACATTTAAGGCATTACAATCTGGCATTAACCTAATTGTACATACAAAGAAAATGTTCAAAAAGTAATAGCTAAACTTATATTTACTAACTTTCTGACTAGATTCTTTTCCACATCCTATATTCAAATCTCACCAAATTATACTATTTCCTGAAGAAGCAATGGCTCTATCTAATCTGTTCTTTCTGACAAATATTTTCTCTTCAACAAAGCCTGTCTCTACCCAAGCCCCACCCGTATACCTATCCATCTAGATCATTCTTCAAGCATTCATTTCTTATTTATCTCCTTATCCGTAGGGGCCAGCACAGTGCCTGGCACATAGTAATGCTCACTAACAATGTTTGTTACATTGAATTGAAGAAGAAAGAATCACTCAAGTCACCAGTTTTCAAAACTCTTGAAACCTGCACTGGTTTCTTGGAAATGCAATCATCGTAACTGAGTGCTGTGTGAAATGTTTGGTAAAGTGCTTGAGTTCTAAGAAGTAGGACACTAACTTTTAAGACATTATTGAATATCTTTGCCACATGAATCTCCTAGGAAACCATGAGTCTCTCTAAGGGGTGTGTCCAAGCTGGGTGTTAAAGGAGGTGCCACCGTTCTGACCCTCCTCTCCCTGGCTCCCTGTCCCCAGGAACACTCCTCCCAGCTGCCCTGCCTCGGGCTGCCCGAAGCTCCCAAACACACACATCTGGTCCATATTCCTCCTGTGTCCTTTCTAGTTCTTCGAGCAGCCTTCTTTCTCTTTTCCCGTCCCATCCAACTCCTAGGATCCTATTCTCAGCTATTTTAAATAAGACTAATACCTGGATGACTAAAACAACTTACAGTTTTTCTTCTACCCCCTGTCATATCATTTGAGCATTTGAGAATTTTGAAGTCATTCCTGTTTTGACTTCAGAAATCCCAGCCAGGAATTGTACCTCATCATTTAAACTACTGCCACCAGACATACAGTGCCAATGATGAGAATATAAGCTTTACTGAACACTGTGCCCAACTTTGTATAAACCTGACTTCGTTTTCAAAAATTAAAAATGTCTAATTAAAAAGGAATAAATTTACATTCATTATATAATTGAATCAAATAATCCTTAGAGCAAAGATCACTCTCAAGGTACATGAATCTACTAAATGCTTTTATTTTTTTTATTTTTTTTCAGTAAAATTTTCTGACAAGTTTTGACAGATGTTTCTAAATAGATTTTTCCATCAGAATTCTTTCTGCATCTTTAATGAGTTAGTTTGTTGTTGTTGTTGTTGTTGTTGTTGTTTGTTTTTCATTGTAATAAATCACTCCAGGACCAAAATTGATCTACAGAGAATGAGGGTACTCCTTTCCCAGCTGCTTTAACTCTTAATCAGTGTTTCACCTTGGCCCCGTATTTTACTGAACCTTATCTCTCCACCACTAGGGGAATAGAAATATAATTGAATTTTAAATCTATGCCTTTGCTTTCTCTTTCCTTATATATATGATATCAAATCTGATCATGTATATACATTTGTAATCTGTGACCTGAGTAGACTTGACAGGTTTTCCCGCCTCTTAACATAAAACTTGTAGCCCCACACACAGAGTCCGTGAAAGTCCCACCCAGCCCAGGCCACCGATCCACGTGCAACCAGGGCCTCCGAGGTGATCTACGGAGCAATGAGGCTAATGCCTCTCTCCTACTTGGGTTAATCTCTAAGGGTAGGGATTCTCACAGGTGTTTCTCAAACTTCACTGTTTATGCTTTTAGTGAAAGGGATTTTTCCATTTTTACTGATTCTCTTTCCCTGTCAAAAGACAAACACTACACTTTCATGCTCAAAATCATTTTTCCTCTTCAATGTCTAAGACTTTATGACTCAGCCAAGCATGGGGTCTGGCTCATTTGGCTTTTAGGATGAAGTTTCCACCCAGACATGCTCAGCCTGTATAAACAGTTCTGTGAACTGCCCCAGCATCTCACCAGCCATACCCAGCATGTCTCAGACCTGGGAGGAGCAAAGCTCAGGCTCAAGTTGGTTCCCCACTACCTACTAGCACTGAGTAAAGGAATAAGACAAAAACTGGTTGCACTAAAATTTCTCACAGATTCTTCCATTTCAAAAGAGAACATCTGAAAATGATAATACCTTCACCCAAAGAAACAAATGCCTAACAGCAAAACATCCAAGAAGGGGACAGCAGGTGAAGAAATATTTTTTGGAGGTTTTCTATCAGATCACACTCTAACCAGGGTTATAGAGGCAGCCTCCTCAAAACATCCAGGGCTTTCTTAACTTACATACAGGAGCACTCTTGCTGAGCATTATGGGCCCATAAGGCAGCCTCAAGCCTGGGGTCCTAAGCAGCACAGGTGGGATCATATCCTATCTCTAGGACACTTCAGTATCTGCACTCGGGAGCTGGGCAGCTGCCACCCACAGAGAGAAACTTCACACAGGTTTACTGTGGTAATTTGGGGATCCAAAAACAACCTGACATTGAAATTTTGCCACTAATTACTCTAACAATCAACCTACTGTTCTTCAGTACCACCTTGTGTTTCCTTCATTTCCATCCAAGATTTCATTTTGGAATGAAAGTCATCTCCTGCTTGACTTCTTTTTCTATCTATCTGTGCAGGTTTGTGAAAATCTTTCCTCTAGATTTATTTTATTTTTAAAATCTATCTAAGAATTTTCAAAGTGTGTAGACAGTGGCTGCTCATGCAGGTGTTAGATTGAGTACTTGCTCAACATGGGGAAGGGAGAATTGGGGGATGGACATTTATAGAGCATTATTCTAGGCATTATTCTGGGCCTCCCCTCAAGGATAAGTCGTGTTGGCTTCATTTCATGGATGGAAAAACAGAGGCACCAAGAGACAAAGTAATATGCTCAAGGTCATATTGCTCCTGAAGCAGCATGGGGACTGGGTTTGAGCCCAGGTCTGTCATACTCCAGATCCCATTCCGTTTCCATATACAAAAAGCCTTGCATCAGTGAGAAAGGGAATTCCATAGATAATTCTTTCCACACCAGGCAGGCCCTGAATTGAAGTCTAGCAATTCACTTCCCAACATATCTCTTAATGGATGTTTCTGTAGTCACCATGTTAGAAGAGTATTTCTGAGGGCACCTGGGTGGCTCAGTTGGTTAAGCATCCAACTTCAGCTCAGGTCATGAATCTCACGGTTCGTGGGTTCAAGCCCCGCGTTGGGCTCTGGGCTGACAGCTCAGAGCCTGGAGCCTGCTTCGGATTCTGTGTCTCCCTCTCTCTCTGACCCTACCCTGCTCACTCTCTCTCTCTCTCNTCTCTCTCTCTCTCTCTCTCTCTCTCTCAGAAATAAGTTTAAAAAAAAAAAAGAAAAGAAGAGTATTTCTGCCTTGTGTTTGTCTCCAAGTCGGTATCTCCACTATTTGTCTCATTTTTTTTTGTATCTCAGAGGTGCCATTTTAGAATTATTCCATACTTTCACACAAAGTCCTCGCCTGTAAATGCATCTTCTCTCTCCTGGAGGCTACTCATTTGGATGAAATTACTTGGAACTATTTAGCCAAATTACAGCTATTACTGAAGTATGAAATAAAGCTGAAAGATTTAAATCTGCCATCTCAAAAGACCTTGCTCCTGGATGATAGGGTTAATTGTTACCTTCTTCAGTCAGTTGGAAAAGGTCCTTGATAATAAGGTGGTTTGGACAAAATTGATTGGAAAAACAGTAAGTCTTAAAGTCTATAACAGTTTGATAAGTGGCAATGAAGTAAAAAATAAATGTTAATATAATTTTGTAAACACCAATCAGACATATTAGGTGAAGATCACATAGAGTCAAATATTTGTATAGAACATGCCTGGAATTCTGGGTATTTAACTTTCCTCTGTAAACTCTTCTGAATTTTTATGTGTGTGGGCAGCACTGTTAAAGAATTCTACAAAGAAATACTCAACCGGTGAGGTCACCCTTAGTTAAGTATCTGTGAGAAAAAAATGAAATGTGTACATAAGAATATAAATCACTGAGTCAACACACCATCTAGAGAAGACGCAGCAGCTATGCAGAAATGCATCCAGACAATTTTGAAATCCCAGAGTAATTTACAACATATTATCTAGTTACAGTAGCCTACAACAGCATCTTGCATTAGGAAGGGCAAAGTGGTCAGGGTCTTGATTTGGACAAAATTCATGTCATCTGCTTTGGGTGGATCCTCATTTAAACAGTTGTGTTCTGTTAGCAAATAAAATTTTTATTTAATTTTTAAAATGTTTTCTCTCTTAGGCAAACCATGAGAGACTCTTGAATGCTGACAAAAACTGAGGACTGATGGATGTCAGAGGGGGAGAGGGATAGGCATGGAGGAGGGCACTTGCGGGGATGAGCACTGGGTGTTTTATGGAAACCAATTTGATAATAAACTATTTGTAAAAAAAAAAAAAAAAAGAAAGAAAGAAAGAAAAAAATGTTTTCCCTCTTTTCCTTAAGCTGGGATTTCTGTGGTACATCAGCATACCCATTTTCAGTAAAAACGCTCTCTGGTTTTCTCAAAGTTTCTCTCCTCTGGAAAATGCCCTATCATCTTCACAACACACAAAAAAACATCTGCTTCTCCTAGAACTACACTCACTAGCAGCATCCTACACTTGCCACTTATTATATAGTATCTTCTATTATTATTTATCTTTCACAACTATTCTTCGTATCTTACATGTATGCAGTGTGGACGCAAGTAATAGACTGAACAGTCCTAGAAGCAGAGGCTGCTATACATCTTTACAGTCTCCCCAGTGTGTAATGTGCTACTGTACATGTAGTGAGTGCTCAATGGAGAGCTGTTGATTTAACTAGCACTGTTTTTTTTATATATTTTAACCAAGGTTATTTTCTTCAATAAATGCGAAATAAATATTTTTGCAAAAATATTCTGCTAATGTGAAAAGCTGAATCAAAACAGACCATTTTTTTTTTTGTTCATATGTAGATATCTTTACTGCAAGGATATGAACATAAGGTCTGGTGCTGAGACAGTCACTAATAAAATGTACACAAAATCTAAACATAATAGGTAAGAATTCTAGAAATAAAATACCAGAATAGGACTTAAGAGATTATCAAATGATCATTCTGCTTCAGCATTAAAAGATCTTTTAACCATCCATTTAAAAACACAGTATACACTCATATGTGGAACTTGAAAAACTTAACAGAAAACCGTAGGAGAAGGGAAAGGGAAATAACAGAGAGGGAGACAAACCATAAGAGACTCTTAAAAGTAGAGAACAAAACTGAGGGTTGATGGGGGAGGGGGTTTGGGGGAGAGGGGAAAACGCATAGTGGGCATTGAGGAGGGTACTTGTTGGGATGAGCACTGAGTGCTGTATGTAAGTGATGAATCACGGGAATCTACCCCTGAAATCAAGAGCACACTGTATATACACTGCGTGTTAGCTAACTTGACAATAAATTATATTAAAATATAAAAAAATTTTTTTTAATTTTTTTAAATTTTTAAAACATGGTATAAATGCTATAAATGTCTAAAATTACTTTTTATCATAGCTTTGTTGTGTTTTATATGTAATTCATTAATAATTCTAGTATATACTTCAATTGAAATGTTTTGATACATTTTCACTACTCTTTAGTTGCCAGATAACATTGCAGTATGAATCTTTTTAAAGTTTTAAATCTCCCAGGCATTGGTTCATTTGCTACTTTGGCAGATCTAACAAACGTTCTTTAATTTTATTATTTCATTTCCTTCTCAATGATTCAATGCCTTTCATATTTTTTCATTTTTATATTTTTTTAGAGAAAGTCAACTGAAATTCAGCATGTACTTAATTCTAAACTTGAATAACCCATAAAATAAATACATGATGACACAGACAAGAATCTCTAGACCTTACCATAAATTTTGACATTCTTTGGAAGATAGAGGATAGGATATATATATATATATATTTATATTTATATATATAAAACAGTACAAGAAAATCATGATAAATGAACTGATAAAGACTGAAATAACAGTTTTCCAGTTTCTACAATGTATCAACCTTTAACAACTTAAGATTATAATAAACTTTGAATAAAAACTGAAAGCCTTCCCCTATCTGTGTCCATTTTCAACTCAAACTATATCCAGTTTGTGGGACTTGACCCCTTTTTAGTCGTTGTTAACTCAAAATCTAATCTCTGGAGGCCAATCCTCACACTAACATGGAAGACTCATAATAATGAGCAGGAAATCTGGCATTCAACCTGGTGCCTGAATCTCTGTCCAAATCTTTAATATTCATTAACCTTGAGTCCAAGCACCATTGCTCAGAGAGAGTTATGAACCTCTGCCCCACTGGAACATTCTGAGGTAAGCCAGAACTAGGAAGAACCTGATTGTTTGTGAGAGAAACTCAGAGACAACTCTGAAGCAGGAAATCTGATTTCATCATTGAACAATCAAATCTTGAAGGAATGGAGATGAGCGACATCTTTAACAGAGGAAAAATCTCCAGAGAAAGCCCCAGTAAGGAGAGGAACATCACATGGATACGGAAGCAGGAAGAAAGTGGAATGGAGGAATAGGAACTCGAGAAAGAGAGAAGGGAGGATACCACGACCGACCGAACCTGAGGAGACTGTAGGAGGTATGAGGGCAGGTCATCCGGCGTCCCTGTTTCTGAAAGTCCCCTCCCTCCCCAACTCTCGCACACACACGTGCACACAAACACATGCTCTATGAAGGTTAGATTACAAAAGAACGCTGGTTGCAATAATCCACACGGAGGTGCTCAGCTAAGCAAGGAAGAGTGGCAAGAGAACAATCTCTCCCCTGCCCATTTGGGAGGGAGGGTTTGTGGAGATGAGGACATCAGGACAAAGGAGTTAAACTCTGAAGGGAAGCTTGGAACAACACCAGAACGCCTGTCAGCTTCTTCTTATCTAGCATCTGCCTCCCTGACAGATTGGAACAGTCCCAGAGCACAGTGTTTTTGCTTGGTGGTAGCTGGCCATGACCGTCTGAGGGAAAGCTGTCCCGTAGGTGAAGACATCTGTGTGAGGGGGTGCTCCTCCCCTTCCCCTCTCAGGTTCAGAGGAAGAAAGACAGATTAGTAGGGATTTCTCTTTCTAAAATCTTACTCAGATTTTCCTTTTAGGCAAATCTGCCAAAGACATTATTATTGCTACATTTCATAACCAAAAAACCAGAATTGAGATTTAATTTAAATGATTTTTTTTTTTTATTTCGGCACTCTCTATTTGAGGAAAAAATGGTAACTAAACTATAGTCATAATAACCCCCTCTGAAATGCAGATTTTAATGCAAAATAAGGGAAGGCACAATCAAAATAGAATAGGTTGCCTTTGGTGGAATGGAAGTCTTCACTACTTCAAGCAGAATCTAGGCCCTAATAAATTATTAGGGATGATTCATGAATATGAATCAGGTGTGTGTGTATGTGTATGTATGTACACAGAGAGAGAAATAAGTATGGCAAAATATTAGCAATTATTGAATCTAGGTAGAAAATATATAGATGTTTATTATTCTTTCATCCCTCTGTATGTTTAAAAATTTTCATAATAAAATGTTGGGCAAAATCCTATGCTGACTCGTGTGCATAACCTGAGTGTTCCCTGTCAAATTATTACATTTTACTATAAGTGTTGTTTTGTGCCCTTTTTCACCAAATATATCATAGATATAATTATTCACATAAATAAATGTATTGTAGGGTGTCTAGCTGTCTCAGTTGGTGGAGTGTTTGGCTCTTGATCTTGGGGTTGTGTGTTCAGAGCCCCATCTTGGGGGTAGAGACTGCTCAAAAATAAAATCTTAAAAAAAAACAAGTAGTCCATTGTATGACTTTGCTTTAACTTTTTAAAATTGATCATCATTAGTTTGTGAAATATTAGGTAGCGTCCATTTGCTGTTATGTTAAATAAAGTAGCAATAAGCACCTGGCATACATATGTTTGCTTCCCCCCCGCCCCCCCGT
>NW_027533089.1:3752544-3773750 GCF_008692635.1 Crocuta crocuta | reverse complement strand
TGTGATTATATCCTTTAAAAATCCCTGAAAGTAGAAATACAGGGTCACAAAGTATGTGCATTTTACATTTTGAAACAATGGTTGCAAGACTGTTCTTCATACAACTTGTACTATCGTATATTCCCTCCTACGGTGGATTGACAGGCCCCATATCCTCAGCCTTGCTAAATATTGGTTATTACCAGTTCTTAAAATATTTTCCATGAGAAAATGGTAAGCATTCTTTTAGTTTGCATTTATTTCATCATTAATTAGCTTAAGCTTTATTTCCTATGTTTAATGGCCATATGTATTCTTTCTTTTGTTTTTCTCCAGGAGTGTCCACTATTTCCTCATTGAGTTTAAACCTCTTTTCTAATACCTCATATATAATAAAGCTTAGTACTTTTTATTTCTCTTTCAAATTTGTTTATAGTGCTTTAGTGCATGGAAATAGTTTCATGTAACCAATCTACAATTTTTTTTCTTTAGATATAGGCTTTCTTTAGATGTCATTTTTAGAAAGTGTTCCCTATTCCTAGATTATAAAATTCTTGCTTAAATCTTCAACTATCATTATTTTTTTACTTTTAAATTGTACTTGGCTTTGAAATTTGATTTGACATAAGTAGCTGGATGATTTGGTTTGTTCTGGTTTTCTCCAGACCCTAAAAATAAGTCTTTTTCTTTCAGAGCTCAATGTTTTGCCGAAATGTCATTCAAGGACACTTCACTATTATTAATTCTGCATCCTAATTCTACCTGTCCTCTACTCCTAAACTGACTTTACTCTCTACTCCTGAACTGCTTGCCAATATGGCCATTTGAATTCAAAAAGTACTACTGACACAAATATTCATGCTGTGATATTTCAGGACATTCATACAAATTTCTCACGTTCTGAAAAATCATTTCAAAACCTCCCAAGTCCCCCTAAAGTATCAGGTTTCCTGTCACCCCACTGGCCAGAAACGGCCTGTGTCTCAGCTCACTGAAGAAGTGACTTAAGTAAAAGGTAACACTTCTGGCAGTCTAAGAGTTTATCAAAGTCTCCTGCTCACAGAAAAGGCCTAAATTTTCTCTCGTGCCGCTGTCACTTCACTTGAACTACACATGTGACAAGTCAGAGTGTAACATCTTCCTTACAAAGGCTTTTCAGGTGTCATCTGATCACAGACCTGACATTAGAAAGACAAGGAAACCTAAAGCCAATGGCATAGAAAAGGAATCTGTTCCACTGTATTATAAAAATTTGGTCTCCTTTTCTCATTCAGGTTTATCCATAAAGGTTTCCTAATCACTCAGTGACAGCTCTAGAGCCTCTGCATATGTTTGACTGAACTGAGGTGAAAAAAGGCATACTTCTGTTCCTACAGAATCAAATGGAAGGCCTTTTTCATTTTTTTCCATAAAATGGTCAATGAGGTACTATGAAAAATAGATTTTCATGAATTAAGCAGAATAAACTTAATGTGTCGGCTATTTCCAAATCACAATGGCTCCATTTTCTCTCTCATCTGAAAGCCAGTAAACTCTGTTTTGCATCAGTGAATTTGTTTTCCTTTGAACCAACTACTTTAGTCCTCAGGTTAAAAAATTACTCTGTGAGTGTTAACTACAATTTTACTTCACGTCTTCCACGCAGGTCATAATCTGCCCCTTCAAAAATACTATCTCCACCCATTCCCCAGAAATTCCTTTAGAGAAACTGGCATCATTCTTTCATGTGTTAGTCTTTCGTTGTATTTTCTCCCAGTCACTGGAAGAAGGATGAAGTCATCTGGTTGAACGGGTTTATTTCTTGCCATTCAAGATGAAACAGGTCAGCCCTTTCCATAGGATAGCCACTGTGAGCTGTGATAATTTAGACATCTGTTACTGAGTGTGTCATCTATAAAACTAAACCAGAAAGCACTAGAAATGTTGCCACGTTCAACTCACCTGTTCAGTGATCTAAGCAAGTAGGAAGACTATGAAACTCAAGCGCTTAACTTCTACAATCCAGTTGCATTCATAGATTTCCCCATTTGCACGAGGGTCCACTGAAGATAGGAAAGTTAGCATAAAGTAGGATCTCTTATGATATAGTTTTTAAAGTGTAAGCTATAAGTCAGTCCATTCAACCTGTGCACCTGAACTGTTTTCCTCTCTTTGGTCTCTGTCTAAACAGTGTTAGTCGTGACCATAGTAAAAGATTGGCAGTGATAAAGAAGATAGTTAGGAGGTACCATACCTTTTGAAAAGCTATGATTTAGCCATATGGAATCCACCCTGTCTCAGATAGGGAGCTTGCAAGCTTTGGCATGTCTTCCTGTGCTGGTCTGCCAGCCTCCCCACACTATATTTTGAAAGCACTTCCTCCAACTGCCGCTGAATTGGCAGGGTGGACCTCCCGTGGATCAGTTTTTCCATTCTCTCAGTCCTGCTTAAGCACGGTGTTCTGTTGTCTGTCAACTTTCTATTCTAGACCAGGCCCTGACCTTGGCCTGCTAGAAACCTGGGAGCTGCTGGAAAAGAGAGAGCCCTACTAATGGTGCATACCGTACAGTCAGGCATCTGAGGCTTCGCCACCTCCCCAGCAACTCACCACTGGCTTTAGATCAGCAATGAGCAGCGGCAGAGCAGAGGGTACGTGATAATTTGGTTTATTTAAACCAGATTCTTTTACTGAATGTTCGCTGGTCTCCTCACATATCCTGTGCACATGTGATGTACAGCCAGAATCCCTTTTGGTCCTCATTAAGCCCAGGGATCATTTCTCTAGACCCAGTCCAGAGCTATCAGTGACATCTCATGAGCTGTCCTTTTGATCCATTCCAGCAGAAGAATATTGTTTTTATCGCCTTCCGAATAAAGAGTAAAATCAACAGATGTTTACTGAGCACAGGCTCTTTGCCCAACCCCATATACAATACTCAGATGGCACAAATGTGGTATAAGGCATGATCCCTGTTCTCTAGGTACTTAAAATTCTATTAAGAAGAAAAGGCCACAACCAGAGCCACATGAGGAAAAACAAGTAGTAATGAATTAAATAGTATGGTATAGCTCTTAGTAATACAGATGATAGGAACATCAAGAAAGAAAAGATATGAGTGAGTTGAAAGTGTTGGAGACATACTTCATTAGGGAGGTTGAACTCAAAAGATGAATTGATAGCACTTTCCTTTGTAGAGAAAGTCAGGAAGTAGGAAAACTGAATCCATCAGAATGAAAGGGTTTGGTGTTTTCAAAGGACAATTGAATAGGAAGTGTCTTTGCCAAAGAATACATTTATAATGATAAAAGTATGAGGTACTATTTAATCAGAGCTTACTATGCATCAGATACATAGTATAATGTCATATATGACATAATATATAATGGTATTTAATCTACACAATAAACCCAGATATCATTATTAGCCTCATTCAAAAGATAATGAAACGAAAGTTTAAAGTAGCTAAGTAGCTTGTTCAACATCTCAGTAGGCAATAGTGCAAAGAACATAGGACTTTTAACTCCAGAACCAAGACCTTGACCAGCTTCACCCAGACCTCAACCCATATTATTATCACACACAAAGGACAATGTTTAAATACTGGTCACAAAATTCCAATCAAAGCCCATGTTGTTCAAGATTCCTAAAACCTCCATCCTTAAATAATATTAGTTTAGAGAACCATGAGAGCAAAATCTACCTGAGAACAGCAGATTTACTTGGTCATATGATTTTCATAGTAAACTATAGTGCTCTATTGGTGAAGAACATGGATGCTGGGGCTTGTAGGGTTATAGGGCTTCTCACTATAGTCCAGAATACTCCCAGAATTTATAACCTAGCCTTAGGGTGTTGGTAATCAAGGAAATCCTTTGGGTTGCATAGGAACACCAACCACTTACGTCCCCTCAAAGACCCTTAACAGATACCTTAGTCTGCCTTAGAACAGACGCAACTATTTCAGGCCCACCTACTTATGATGAAGCCCAACTGGACCTCTCAAACTTTTCTACTGTGGGGAAGAGCTCCTGGATCACCCAACACCTACTCTATCTTTGACATAAATTTCAGCAAAGCCCACCATTGATCCATGTGAGTCTTCTTTTAATGGCCAAGTCTTCTTTTAGTAATTTATTCAACACATATTCATTGAGTGTTACTATGTCTAATCCCTGTTCGGCCACATAAGTGGTGTCAGAAAGGGGTTCTTCCGTCTTTCCCTTTTGTCCTTCCTCATACTCATACCCTCATACCCTAGGGAGGAGCAGGATATGTTGCCTAACCTAATAACATGAAAGTTATGCTGTGAGAGGTGCTCAGTGTTACTGAGAAAAAACTGTTGGTTTACAGGAGTTGCAAACTAACAACTACAGGGCTATTTCTTAGTTTTCCTAGAATAAAACTGAAAATGGGTACTACTGAGTTTGGAAATATCTTGATGGGGGCAGGACAGAACCAGGAATGATGGCAGAGATTTATAAAGGGAAGATGGGAGTTGGGGGAACACACAGGAGAGGAACTTTCCAGGGTCCACCTGTTTTTGTTATCTATTGCTACATAAAAAGTTACCCCAATCTTTGTGACTTAAAACAGTAATAACATTTATGATCTCTCAGGAGTTTCTGTGGATAAGGAACTCATAAGGCACAATGGGGAATGGCTTGTTTCTGCCCACAGTGTCTGGACCTCAGCTGGGTGACTGAAAGGCTAAGAAGGGGCTAGAAGAGTGTTATGTGGCTTTTCCAAGTGCCTGGATTTCCTCATATCATGGTGGCTGGGTTCCGTATGTAAACATCCTGAGATACAGAGAGAGAGAGAGAGAGGAGAGAGAGAAAGGGTGGGAGGGGATCAAAACTGTATCTCTTTTTATGACCTAGCTTCAGACATCACAAAGCTTCACTTCTGTCATACTTGATCATAACCTATATTCAAGTTGGGGGCCGAGGACTCACCTCTCGGCAAGGAGAGTGTAAGTCACGCTGTAAGAAGAGCACATGAAATTGGACAAACATATTTGCATGGTCATCTTAATAAAATACAATCCATCATATCACCTAGAGCTGAATCTGAATGGACTAGCAAAAGACCAATGTGTATAGTAATTAGATGTTTTTGCAGCTTCCCATAAACTGTAAGAATGTTGGGCATTTTTTGGCATAAGACTATACCTATGTCCCTTTCCACTTGTTGTAGAACATTGTTGTTGCCCTGGATCATTTTATTATCAACCCTACTAAGCTAGAAACAAAGGTCACCAGAATCTCCTTTCTTTATGATCCAAGGCTAAAGTTGCCCAAAAGAGAAACTTGTGTGAGATTTAGTAGGTAGAAGTGAGGCAGTGCACATTTCTCTCATAAAGTCATTGAAGTGGGTTATATGGAGAGGCAGAGTTGCCCAGAAGCTTCCACCTCGTCTTTTTCTCCTTTACTATACACATCCATCAATTCTTTCTCTGCCGACCCTGCTGACCAATGGTGGCCTCATGCCTACCATTAGATGCTTAGCTCTGGACCCACTGAGGCAGTAGGAGGTGTACAGATCAGCAGCTTTCCAAAGACATCAGACAAATTCCTGTTCCCTTTCCTGCTTCAATGGGTACACATGCTTAGCCTCTAAGGTTCTCCCTACAACTCCGTCACCTGTGAAAGCGCTTTAAGAGGAAGAATTAGTCACTCTTTTCTCAACCTCCAGCTTCTCCTTTTTGAAGTTCACTCCCTCAGCTCCTCCCACAGTTTTTTAAAGTCTAATTCCAATAATAAATCTCTGATTTGATAACATTCATAGTGGTTCTGCTTCTCTGGGTGAACCCCAACTAAAAGACTTCCATACAGAAAATTCATGGAAGCACTGTATCAGTGATATTGGCAGATCCCTTTCCTGCCTGTGAAGACAATGTGAACATTGGGGCACAGAAACGACTTATTCAGGCAATTGTGTGTGTCTGTATCACACACAAGGAGCCAAGCCAAGTAGTGGAGTATCTGCTGTCTGTCTTAGCCTTGAAGATAAGCCGTAGAAGGAAAGTACTCAACATAGGTTACAAATAAGGATGTTTTAGGATTGGGTTCTCATGTATTGTTGCCCCCTGAAGCTAAGTACTTGTATTAACAGCACAGAATGGGGAAATAATGGAGAGATTAAGGAGACTTGTGTGCATGATTCCTCTTTCTCCTTTTAATAATAAATTAATTCCAATATTTAAATTAAATTAAATAATTAAAATCAGTATTTATTAAGAATCTCTTTTGCCCACCCCTGGTTAAACCTTGTCAAGGTTGAGCAAAGGCAATGAACAAACTATGAATCCTGCTCTCTAAAAACTTACAATCTAGTAAACAGGTCCTCTCAAATGTATATTACCTCAATGGAAGGGAAGATTTTTAAAAAATGAGAAAAATTCAAATGTAGGTAAATAGTATTTTAGAACAAAAGAGTTTGGTTTTGGTATGTTTCTGGGATCAAGGAGCACTTTGGAAATTTCAGGGATCAAGGATCACATGGAAATTTAATAATATATTATTAATTCAACAAATATTTTATTTATTTAAATGTTTTATTAAGGTACTTTTACATCGATACATTAACATACTTTATATAAATGTTTAAATACTATTATAGCACCACACCTGAAACTGTGACCTGGAAATCAGAGCCTTTATTTAGAGAAAGAGTGTTTAAAACTGAGTAAGTGAAGGCAAGGTGATGTTCATCCTAGTAAACAACCCTCTGGAGAAGGCCATTGAGGTGTTACAGCTCCAAGCTTCCTCATGGTCACAAGTAGAAAAAGGCAGTTCTCTCTCTCTCTCTGGCTAAAAAAAAAAAAAAGAAAGAAAGCCTGCATTCTGAGGCTTGAGGCCCTATGAAGCTAGTAAAATAAAGACTCATGAGGAGAGGAAATATTTCTTGGCAATGGACTAATCTACAACAACACTGCCACTCATAACCCGTGAGTCCTGAAGGTCACAAAACCACACCTTAGTTCACACAGCCATCTAATTCCTAAGTGGAACATGACACTCTGGACCTTGAGGAAACGACTTCCCTAACAAAACAAGGACAACAGTGAGTGTTTGTTAGAAAGAACTTCCTCTATAAGATCGTGACAACAGAGACAGAGCAGCCTCTGTTCCAAGGCCAGGGTCCCTTTGTGAGAGGACATGCTCACTTTGTTCTTTTCCCTTTCCAATCTGGCTTTGATTCTTCAGGGTGGACCTGTTTGATCCCTGCCAGCAGCATCAGCAAGAGCTGCCCCTTTCCAGGCACCCCACTGAGCACTCTGTATCATGGCTCCACCCCTGCAGTAATGTACCTAGTGTCTACATGCTCAGACCTCACCCAGGACCAGAGAGGCTTATGTCCTAGTCCTTCATCTATAGAGGTAGAACTGTTCTTCTTCATGCAGAATGAAACTCTCAACATGTTGAAACCAAGCCTCAGTCTTAGATTTCCTGAGAGAATGAGTAGAGCACTCAGGAAGGGGCAAGATTAGTGACAACTAAGTTGTTTTATCAGCCCTGCCATAGCTGACCTGGAGAAGTGAAGAACCTTCCACACAACCTCAGCCTCCATGTCTTCTCACCAAAAACCATCACTTGACAGAACTGTCCTATCAACAATGAGCAAGATGCAGAGAGCATTTATTGAATAAAACTATTTGGGGTGCCTAGGTGGCTCAGTGGGTTAAGCATCTGACCTCAGCTCAGGTCATGATCTCACAGTTCGTGAGTTTCAGTCCCATGTCAGGCTCCAAGGCCTTCTTTAGATTCTGTGTCTCCCTCTCTCTGCCCCTCCTCCACTCACACTCTGTTTCTGTCTTTCTCAGAAATAAACAAATATTAAAATTTTTAATTAAATGAAACTATTTGTGAAAATGATATTGTATCTTAGATGCAGTCCTGTCAAGGAAATTTGAACAAAATAAGGTAAAGGACGTATCACAAGTGTTCAAGCCCACTGCCATTTATGTCCATCTGATACCCTCTAACATTCTTCCAAGTCATGTATGTTCTGCTGCAACTAACATCAAAACCAGAGCATCATCTCAACATCCTTGTTAATTGGATGCATTAGAAATCCAGTGCTGTAGCAACATATACCCTAAAAAGTTAAACGAAAAATCAGTTTAAATTTTCCTTATGCGTATAAGGAATAAAACAGTGATTTAAATGACCAGGAGTTAGACAGACAGAAGAAGAAGAGATATTCAGAGACAAGAGCAATTGTTTCCAACTGGGGGCAATCTTGCCACACCCTCCCCAGGTATGTTTGGCAAGATCTGAAGCCGTTTTTGCTCATCACAACTGGTAGGGAGCGAGTAGCTACTGGCATCTAGTGAATAGTGGCCAAGAATACTTCGAGATATTCTATAATGCACAAGACAGCCCCCTTCCCCCTAACAAACACTTACCTGTCCCAAAGTGCCAAGAATTCTGAGATAGAGAAATCTCAGACTAGAGTCACCAAAAATTATATAATCTTTAGCAACCATGAATTTTAAAATATAGTTTAATGGTTCTTTTTTTTTTTAATATTTATTTATTTTGAGAGAGAGAGGGAGAGCACATGGGGGAGGGGCAGAGAGAGATAACCCCAAGCAGGCTCTGCACTGACAACACAGAGTCTGACGTGAGGCTCAGTCTCTCAAGCTGCAAGATCGTGACCTGAGCTAAAATCAAGAGCTGGAGGCTCAACCAATTGAGCCACTCAGGCATCCTAGTTTAACAGTTTTAATCTAAGCTCATACTTTGAGCCTCTCTTCATCCTCCATAAGCATGTTCCAACCATAGTATTGATAAATAAATTATGGAAAGAGAACATCAAAACACAAAACCATGCTTACAAACAAGATAAGCATCTTTGTGAAATAAAACCAGACAAGAGTGAGAATTGGGGAGTCTACAAGACTCTGGACACAGGTGTAGGCCATGACGTCTGGGATTCTGGGCCCCATACACAATAAAGAGGTGGGGAATGCACTGGGACACCTGGGTGGCTCATTCCGTTAAGCGTCCTGCTTTGGCTCAGGTCACGAGCTCCCAGTTTGTGGGTTTAAGCCCCATGTCAGGCTCTGTGCTGGCAGCTCAGAGCCTAGGGCCTGCTTCGGATCCTGCGTCTTCCCCTCTCTTTGCTCCTCCCCAGCTCATGCTCTGTCTCTCTCTGTCTCTCAATAATAAATAAATGTTAAATTTAAAAAAAAATAGGTGGGGAATGCAGCAAGTTTCACTGCATAAAAGCATGCTGTGAAAATAAGTGAGAAAAACCGTCACGTACAGCTCTGTGAGGCTATGGCTTGTAAGAAGCGGGATGCCCAGGGAGGTAAAGGAAACATACGCAGACTCTTGACTAGGACTTGAGCCTAGCCACTCAGTGTTTAAGAATCTATGATAACTTTAATATCACCATGAAACAGAAACATTTCAGGTTTGCAGACAAGGCTGCAGTGACAGTGACTGCAAAATTGTTAGAAAGCAGAGAGTAGGAGACAGTGAATCTGCATGTAAATTCTTAAATGTAGGCAGAAAATAAACACTGAGAAAATTACTTTTTCAAAAAAAGCAGAGCATGGGGCACATGGGTGGCTCAGTCAGTTAAGCATCCAACTCTTCATTTCAGCTCAGGTCATGATCTCACAGTTCATGGGATCGAGTCTCACATCGGACTCTGTGCTGTGTGAAGCCTCCTTGGAATTGTCTCTCTCCCTCTCTCTCTGCTCCTCCCATGTTTGCACTCAAATGCACACTCTCTCTCTTTATCTCTTCTCTGTCTCTCTCTCTTGCTCTCAAAATAAATAAACATTTTTTTTAAAAAGCAGAGCAAAAATTCAGTCTAGATTAGTGGTTCTCAATTGGGGATGATTTTGTCAACCAGGGGACCTTTGCCAATGGCTGCAGGCATTTTTGGTTGTCTCAGCTGGTAGGGGTTGGGGTACTACTGGCATCCTGCATGCAGAAGCCAGGGATGCTGAACATCTTACAGTGCACAGGACAGCCCAGAACAAAGAATGGTCTGGCCCAAAATGCCAACAGTGCTGCATCTGAGAAATTCTGTTCTAGAAGAAACAAACATTAATGCAAATGCATAAAGTCCTCGAAGAGGTCATTGAATCAATAACATCCATTTTTAAAAGTGTGAAGTTTTGAAACAAAGTCAAATAAATGAAACAAATGAAATGAATTAAAATCTTAGAAATTAAAAAACACCAATATTTTAAAATTTGAACATGAGAAAGTCTACACAGCATAGAAAATTATTAAATTAGTTTAGAGTACTGAAAAATTCACAAAAATTCAAAATAACATGATGAAAAGAAATTTTTAAAAAGACAAAAGTAGGGGCGCCTGGGTGGCTTAGTCGGTTAAGCGTCCGACTTTCGCTTAGGTCATGATCTCGCGGTTCGTGGGTTCGAGCCCCGCGTCGGGCTCTGTGCTGACTGCCAGCTCAGAGCCTGGAGCCTGTTTCAGTCTGTGACTCCCTCTCTCTCTGACCCTCCCCTGCTCACGCTGTCTCTCTCTCTCTCTCCTAGAAATAAATAAAACATTAAAAAAAAAAATTTAAAAAAAAAAAGACAAAAGTAGATAAAGGACATGAAGGACAAACTAAGAGTCTCCAGCTTCTAACAGTAGTTCCAGGAAGGGTGTCAGAGGCAATGGTGCTGATGCAATATTCAAAGACAGAGTGAATAAAATGGCTTAAAGTTTGAAGAAGGCTATGATCACTTATTGAAAGAGCACTCTAAATACAACTAAGATAACTCTGCATTGAGACACATCAGAGTAAATCAGCAGAATATTAATATGTAGAGAGAAAACTTCTAAGAACTACCAAAGAAAAAGTAATAACTATCAACACTCTTTAAAGTATTTTCGTTGTCATTAGATTTCACATCAGCAATAGATGCCAGAAAATGACGGAATAATAGTGGAATAATGGAAAGATAATCTTCTAAAACCTTAGGGAGAATAACATTCAACCTAAAATTCTATATTCAGTAAAATTGTCTTTGAAGAGTATGAACAAAATAAAAATACCTTCAGACATAATTAGCCTCTACTACAAAGCTGTCATCATCAAGACAGTATGGTATTGGCACAAAAATAGAAACATAGACCAATGGAATTGAATTGAAAACTCAGAGCTGGACCGAAAGGTATAGAGCCAACTAATCTTTGACAAAGCAGGAAAGAATATCCAATGGAAAAAAGACNCATGGAGGAGGGCACTTGTGGGGATGAGCACTGGGTGTTATATGGAAACCAACTTGACAATAAACTATTTGTAAGAATAAATAAATAAATAAATAAAATAATAAAGTTTTAAAACTTAAAAAAAAAAAAGAATGCCTATAGACTCAATATAGACAAGAATCTCTGTAGGTATATAGAGAGACAAAGATGTGTGTATACATCCTTATATATAGAATTGTATACAAGTATGTATGCATATATAACACATGTACATATACATATGTGTGTATACATATATAATTTAACTTCTAAACCAGGATAGGAACAAAAAGTGGGAGAATGTATAAGACTCTATCATTTTGGAATGAATAAAGAAAATGTGGCATATATATGCAATGGAATATTACTCAACCATAAAAAAGAATGAAATTTTGGCATTTGCAACAACATGGATGGATCCAGAGGGTATAATGCTAAGTGAAATAAGTCAGAGAAAGACAAATACCATATAATTTCACTCATGTATGGAACTTAAGAAAGAAAACAAAACAACAACAAAAAAGAAACAAACACAAAGCCAGATTCTTAACTATAAAGAAGAAACTAATGGTTACCAGAGGGGAAGTGGGTGGAGGATGGGTAACATAGGTGAAGGGATTAAGAGTATACTTATCATGATAAGCACTGAGTAATATATAGAATTGTTGAATCACTATATTGTACACCCAAAACTAATATAACACTATATGCTAATCACACAGAATTTTAAAAATAAATAAATTTTTAAACTATTATTTTTGAAGAAAGAGAAAAACAGAGAGAATGAAAAGAAGGAAGAAGCAAAAAGAAAGGACAATAACAAGAAAACACAAGATAGTAGAAACAAGTCCAAATATACCAATAATCATAATAAATTTAAATAGATTAAACCATCTATTAAATAACAGATATTATCAACATATATATACACTTAGCTTGATATTATGAAATATATACAAATATATAGCTCACAGGAAACATATTTAAATAAAAGTACACAGATAGTTTGGAAATACAGGGCAAGATATGTCATGAGAATATTAATCAAAAGAAAGCTCATGTTTCAAACACATTAATGTTTTGGAAAAAATAATTTAAAAAAAGAAGAGAACTAAATAAGAAACAAAGAGCATTGTACTGTCACAATAAATATGTATGCATCTAAGAATTTGTCCTCAAGTATATAAAGCTGAAACTAACAGAATAATAAAAGAGAACTAGACAATAAATGATAGCGAGAGAATTTAAAAGCCCCACACTGGAAATAGATCAAGCAGGGATAAAAAGTGAGATTTAGAAATTTCAAACAACATAATTTTACAAGCTTAATCTAAGAGACATATAGAGAATCCTGCACATCGCAAACCGGAAACATTTTTATTCATATATGAAACATTTGCTGAGCAAATTAATAAATATTTTATTAATCTAAAGAAGTACATGCTAAAACTTTTATATGCTACTCATTATCCAGACAGAAGAGTTCTTGAGAAGAGGTAGCTGGGATAGAGGTGAAAGAAATATATTTTAGTTTATTTAGTAGACAAATATTTGAGCATCTAATATGTTCCATACTCCAAATTGGTTTAAAACAATTTTTTTCCAAGGTGCCCACCATCCACCCCCTTGCCACCCACACATTTCCTATCCATTCTGTCAGATGCTTCTCACGTTCCTTCCCCAAGCAAAAAGCAGAGATCACTTTTGCAGGATTCTCTCCTGAGAAACAGGTATGTAATTCTGTTAAGTGTATTTTGGATATCACTATTTTAAACTACAGAAAGCTTGTAAGGGACAAAAGAATGAGAATTTCATTTAATTTGATTTATTGAGCCTATTCAGCCAATCACCATTAGTGGTTTTAGATTTTATTTAATTGCAAGAACTCAGATTGGGGGTAGACACACGATTTTAAATCCTTTTTACCATCTCAAAAGCCACAAAAGCAAGAACCTGCTCCAAAAAAAGCCTGTAGGGCTGAAGAATAGGGGGAAAGAGCTAAGAGGCTTTCATCTCCTCTCAAGGCAGCAGCAGAGTAAAAGAGCGACTTGACATGAATCTGACTCCACCACTTGTCAGTACACAACCTCTAGCAAGTTCTTAACCTCTCTGAGCATCAATTTCCTTCTTCTTCGTGAAACAGAGAATGATGCATCATAACGCTAGTCTTTGGAGACTGTACTGATGAGTGAATGACATAATGTTCAAATGTGTAGCACAGGGCTAGTGCCTACTAAACAATTCCCATTCCAGCTAAATCTTTCATCCTGAAACAGCGTGGCAAGAGCTCGCAAACCACCTAACCACTGTTCCTTTCCTTAAAGACCGCCGCCTGATCCGGTGAGCTGCTCCCACCCTTTCCTGAGTTGGTGACATCAACTTTGTGACAACTTCATTGTTTCCATACTGGGAAATCGGCAGCTTAACTTCAGGAATAAATAGTCTTTGGCAGGTAGTAATGCCTACCAGGGCAAGGTATTCAGAGAACTTCGTGGGTGCATAAGGAGGACATAGAGACTAAAATCAGAGCTCCGTAGCCCTGGGATTTTGGAGGGAAAGATGCTTGTTTTCTTTTTGTTCCATTCTCCTCAATGTTTAATCTTGCTGGGAGACAAATACGTTAGATGAAACAACTTTATGACTGAAAGATCTAAGGAGAGGTCTGATCATACTGTTACTTACAAAATGGGATAAAATCCTGCTAGATGAAAAAAAACAGAACGTAAAATGTTATTACAGCTTTAGAATTTTCAAATGGTAATGTCAACTTCAAAATAGTAGCTTATATTTTAGTCTGAGTATGTCCATTTATAATCTTCAGTATAATACTCCTATCATAATACCATTCAGCTACATCTGGAAAGGTAAAAATCGACCACAAATAGAAAGCAGAACTTGGTTGTGACTTTATATGATAGGAAAGTTACATCTACTTATCTATTGGTGCCAGGTTTTCTAATAGTTTTTTTTTCCTGTTGGTTGGTTGGTTGGTTTGTTAGTTGGTTGGTTTTTCTTTTCTTTTGAAAGGTTCCAAACCAGATATTTGCTTTCACTATCGTGTTTGGTGAGAAAATATTTCCAAGCACTTTCTCCCAACCCAGTGTTTAAGCAGCTGCCACTCTGAATCAACACTTCCCCAAATCCTGGAGCTAGTGTGCAATGAGACACTGGCTCTCACATCAAACTTACACATGAATTTTAACAAGATGCCCTCTGCCCCAGCTTTCTTTTGATGTAACAAAGGAAAAAGACTACTTCCCTCCTAGGAAGTGAAAAAAAAAAGTATCAATAAAAATGAAAGGAAATCTTTTCAGTGGAACACATCACACTTACAATAGTCTCTCCTTTGCTAGACCGTAAGCTCGTGAAGACAGAAACCACAGCTAAACTGGTAATAATAATACCTTCATCAGCAAAGTTCTGTAACGGACAACAGAAAGTATTCTGGCTGGTAAAAGAACAAAAGGATTTATCAGGAGATACCCGTGCTTATGAAATTGTTGGAATTCAGCAGATTCTACCCTTTTAGGAAGCACCTGGACCCTCAGAATCGTTTTTCCTGTGCAGGAGGCTACTGACCACAGGACCACACTGCCTCTGTGTCTTAGCCAGAGAAGCAGAGCCACAAGGAATAACATGAAACGTGGGATTTATCGTGGGGATTTGATCTTATACAATTATGGGAGTAGTTCGGTGATATATGTATGACTGATGCTCCCGCCCCTGGTGTTGGGGACTGACTGCTCTGGGTCAGTAGAATCATGGTTGCAAAGGAAAGGTGAATGTGAAATGGAAGAGAACAGGGATAAACCTAGAAGGGTAACCTGGGCCCCACAAGAAAAGCTGAAACCCACATTGGCTTCTTACAGCTTCTAAGCCTTTAACTTCAACACTGGGGTGTCTTGTAAGAGAAGCTGGTGTCCTTTTACACACACACCTGGCTCAGGAATTGAAGAAGCTGAAAGGGAAGATTTAGTGCGACCCAGAAGAGCTACAGGTTCAGCTACTGCCCCATGTCAGCAAGGCGATATGTACAATATATACAATAGCTATAGCTGCAACAGTGCCTGATGTCCTCCACACCTTCTGAGGGTAAAAAGAATATGACAATTACTGCTTCATTTCCACCTTCCAAATCTCATGCAAGATCACAGAGCCAATGCTAACCCAGAATGAAGCAGGGAAGGGAATTCTGAGAAACCTAGCTTAAGTTTGGCTAAATTAACAGCATACAAACCCGCTCCATTCTGTTGTGCAATGGATGCCTCGTGTCTTCAGCTGCAAGTCAAACCTCAAGCCAATGAACCTGATAGGAAGACTCTGATTCATATATGGCACCCTATTTGCATAGGAGTCTTGGGCAATACAGTTCTCCTAGCCGCAGGGAGAGGCATGCTAGTAGGAGACTGGAAGAGAGGCTGAGCCCACCAGCACATAATATCTGCCATAGTAACCAGATTACTGAATCCTTACTATGTGCTACATGCTGTACTTAATATTTACATTTATTATTCTTATAACTTATTATAAGGAATGGGCTCACACGATTATGGAGGCTGAAAAGTCCCACAATCTGCCATCTCCAAAATAGAGATGCAAGAAAACCCCTAGTGTTGTTCAAAGGCCTGAGAGTCTGAAAGCCAGAGAGCTGATGGTGTAGGACCAAGAGCATCGAGGGCAGAAGGAAACAATGTCCCAGCTCAACCAATCAGGCAGACTGCAAAGTCAAGCTTTCTCTGACTTTCTGTTCATTTCAGAACCTCAGTGGATTGGATGATGCCCACCCACAATGGGGATGGCCATCTGTTTTACTCAGTTCACCAATTCAGACGCTAAGCTCTTCTGGAAACACCCTCACAGACACTCCCAGAAATAATATTTAATCAGTACTGGGCATCCCATGGCCCAGTCAATCTGACACATAAAATTAACCATCACAGAGCTTTAACTGGATAGGTGCCAATTAACAAACCCAGACTGACCTCACATGGACCGACTCTCCCTTCCCACTTTTTGTAATTTTCCACTTCCCCAGCTCTCCTGAGCCCCCATCTGTCTCCTCCCTATTCCCTCATTCTCCCTTTTTAAAATGCCTGGTCACCACTTTACCAATCAAAGTTGAGTTCAATTCCTTCTGGACTCTTTTCTCTATTGCAATTGTATATTACAGACTATATAATATCTGTCTTTACCACTTCACCTTTGCCCAGCTTTGTTTATCTTTTGTTTATCTTTGGCAATACTTAAATATTAAAATGAAATGAATTTCAAAACTGCCAGTTTAAAAAGTGCAACTTTTTAGGGACTTTCCAAGAAAACCTATGAAGAAAAAAGGAAAAGAAAAAGGCAAAGAACAAGAAAAGCCACACTGGTTATTACAATACTAAATTGACTAACATCACTAAACTTATAATGGAAATTTTGATGCTAATAAATGTGAATCTTTTTGAGCTCCTCTGGAATGGAGAATATTGATGTTGCCTCAGAAGTAAATACAAAAGGCCACCACAAGCCTGCCTTAGTTCATTTGTCCACTCAACAGATTTTATTGAGTACCTAGTGTGTCAAGAACCAAGTAAGCGGACAGAATAACCTGGCAGCCAAAAAGAATATAGAAATCAGAACTCAAGCCTGATGAAAGAAAAGAGAAAAAATAAGAACACAAGAGGGCCATGCGTAATTTATCATTTATTATCATTATTATCTTATTAACATTTATTATTAATAAGATATAACCTGTTAGTATTGGCACCATGCTAAGTGCATTATACATTATGGAAGACATGCCTATCCCCAGATCATTTTAGCAAATGAAATTATTGCATCATCTGACCACTCATCTGTGGTCTCAGCTGTGTATTCCTTCACATAGCTTCATATTCTATTGCTTCTTTCTTCACAAGAAAAAGAACCTGGTAGCATTCTGATAAAATCTTGGATTAATTCAAATTCACCTAACCTGGGAAAGCTTGTAGCACTGCCCTCGGATTTGAAAAGGCTAGACCCCATCTGGATTATAATTTGTGCAGGCACACCGGAATCGTGTGTCCCTCCCAAGCCTTCAACCCAAACTCCCCGCCCATGAACATTCTCAGTCCTACATGTGTGCAACATTCTACATAGACTGTAAAATATGGTTTGGACTGAGACCCATACACCCTCCAGGCAGCCAGAAGGATATTATTAAAGAACTCCCAAGCGAACTTGAGGCTCTTCATTACTGAAAACTGTCTAGATACCTTCTTTAACTCCCAGTAAGGGTCAAATGAGATAGTATATGTGAGTAGGCTTTAAACACTATGCAATACCATACAAATGCTCAACTTTATAATTCCCCATCAAGCTACTGTGAGCCAAGCTGGCACATGCTTCAGGACTGAAATGGTCTTCAAACTAGACTCCCAGTGACAGGAAGTTAAGAGACTGGTAAAATGTATTACTGTGACTTCAACTGTAAGAAATAATTTTTTTTCTTTTTAGCACAAGGGCCATCAAAATGACAAATGAAATTTATGTGGGCTGCAAAAAAAAAAAAAAGTGTTGATTTTCTATAGGACTCGCAACCAATCAGTTCAGAGCAGTAGCTAGAATTAATCCAGTGCATTGAAGGCAACATTTACTGATGGATGCTGAAAAAAGGAAAACAAGTGATCTGAGCCCTCCATCATCCATAGTTAGCTTCCTCCTGGCTATAAAATCTTCATTCTTTTTGGTTGGATCACGCTCCTAGGAATGACACCATTGCTGCCAGTTTCCTAGAATGACCAGCTGCCCAGGCCTGGTGGAGGCCAAGCAGCTGTGCAACTCTCCTGTGAGTGCTGATGCTAGAGGCTCACCCTGGGCCATGGCCCAGCTCTGTCAGGCAGGATCCTCTACTCCCAAGACTGCACCTCTGGCTGCCAGCCTGGAGGCCAGCAATTCCTTATGGTAACTCTTCTGGTTGCCCTGAAGATGGTCTCCATCAGTTCCTTGTGGCTGTATTAGTTGAAAAGCATTGGTTTGAGGTATGAAACTAGAGTGCCACTTGCTCAGGTTGCTGGCAGCTTCGGAGTTAACCAAGTTTTTAAACCCAAACATGAAAAATCTCAGAGTAAAATCCAGCTCAGAGATCAGCAATCCTTACTGTACTGACTTTGCTGTCATGGTCATAGGGTAATATGATGCAAGCCACAGGAGGGAGCTTAGCAGCACCACTACTTACTTGTCTAAAGGGGAAGAATTCCCTTGGCCACCTGTATCATCAAAATATTTGAATTCAGGGGCACCTGGGTGGCTCAGTCAGTCAAGCATCTGACTTCAGCTCAGGTCATGATCTTACAGTTTGTGGGTTCGAGCCTTGCATCAGCCTCTGTGCTGACAGCTCAGAGCCTGGAGCCTGCTTCAGATTCTGTGTCTCCCTCTCTCTCTGCCCCTCACTGGCTCAAGCTTTGTCTCTCTCTCTATCAAAAGCAAACATTAAATTTTTTTAATTTGAATTCATACTCCAAAATGAGGACCCTTAGCAATCTTTAGTGGCTTGATGGTATCTGATTTATTGGAAGAATACAACTAGGCTAAAAAAAGATTTTTTTTTTTCCAAAAGAAAAGAGAATATCAGACAGCCAAGGCCCTGGAGACCAACAGAAACACTGAGGTCTGAAAAAGGAGAACATTCACAGGAGAACTCTTGGGTACAAGGAAAACAGTGACCACAGAGAAAAGATCAGCCCAGTCCTGCAGCTTCAAAGAGGATGGCAAACCAAGGGGAGTTCTGAGGGTGAAATGTATAATAATTGAAAAAACTTCATCATAAAAATGACTGAATTTGAAGATGTCAGGGAGGGGAGGCCAAGAAACTAAATCAAAAGAAACTAACCTTTTCTCCACAGAGAAAAGGTTTTTGTGGAGAGGCCCAAACTTCATGAGGAAAGGGTTATTATTATTGTTTGTTCTTTCCTATCACTGCAGCCTTGCTGGAAAGGGATAGAGTCAGCTACAAAGACACAATGAAGCCTTCTGTTCTAGGAGAAGTGGAAACAAAATAGAGGTCCAAGGTTGCCTCCTTCATACCCACTCCTGAGGCACATTTTTATACCATTGTTGGACTTTGTGGTTTTCTCTGGTTGCCATGGCATCAGAGAGACAAATGCCTTGCTTCCATTTTAAAGCTGAATTCTCTTACAAACAAAATTGTTTCCATTTGAGAATATTCTCACCCTCACGCTCCATTAGAACTGCTTTCAAAAGAACGTCTTTGTAAAATATGGATGAAATTCATTGCATTCTTCTGATTATAGAAATAACACATTTTTCCTTTAAAAAATTAGAAAATAAAGAACAATATTTTTTTTAACAAAATGGAATTGCCCTATGAGCTCTTCCCCTACAGATGACCAATAATTCACATTTGGGCATATTTAGTTCAGGTCCTTCCTCTATGTATATGTATTTTTTTGTATTACATGTTACGCAACTGCAGCCCTGTTACATAGATGGTGGTGCAAGTTCTTTCTTCTTTACTTTATATCCTATAGATGCACTCTCTGAAAGCACGGCTATAAAACCCAGATATGTCCTAATAAAGCTTTAGCATTTTCTTCATTTGTATCTTACATATTTTTATCAAAAGAAGAATTTAATAAGATAGCAGTTTGGCCTTTATGTGCCCACAAATCTAAAGTTTGAGAAAAGATAGCAGCAGGAAAGCATGAGTTAACTGTATTAAGAAATCTTGCAATGGTTATTTGCTTCCCATTAATTAATTCCATCAAAGAAGAGAGTACAAATAGCATCATATATTATCCTTGGGTATTTTTAAAATTTTTTTTAAAGTTTGTTCATTTTTGAGTGACAGAAGGAGACAGAGAATGAGCAGGGGAGGGGCAGAGAGAGAAGGAGACACAGAATCCAAAGCAGGCTCCAGGCTCTGAGCTGTCAGCACAGAGCCCAACATGGGACTCGAACTCACAGACTGTGAAATCATGACCTGAGCTGAAGTCGGACGCTTAACCGACTGAGCCACTCAGGCACCCACATTCTGGGTTTTACTGAACGACAAAAAAAAATCTGAGAAGGTAACTAAAAAATGTTTTGATTTTTCTTTCAATAATTACATGTTCTCTACACATACCAGAATACTTACAATTAGTAGTTCATTAGCCCATTCATTCTTGGAGAACAAATCAAGATTACTAGACTAGTTCCATAAGGCAGGAAACTGGACTCTGAAGTATATAAAAACTGCAATGAAGACAGTGTGCTGAAGCAGAAATTGCATCACAGTTTTCTATGACACAAAAATGGTTTCAAATCTAAGCCCTGAAATTCAGTAGATGGGTGATCTTGAACATGTTATTAAAATTCCCTAAATCTCAACTTCTTTATTTTGAATAATCTGTATTGAAAAATTACCCAGCCACAGGACTGCAGTAAGAATTAAATGAGAAGAAATACATGGGTGGAGACGGAGGGGAGAGAATGCCTTACATCATGCCTGACACACACATAGGATAACTATTGATACCTTCTTTCATTGCAACCTGAGTTAAACTTAAAATTCTTCCTTAGAGTTACACAGTTTCTGGAAACAATGGTGTTTACATTGTTCATCACATGATTAGTGATTTTATGTTGTTTTTCAGTTCTTCATTAAAACCAAGCTTGAAATCCTGCCTCCATGCTCCTCTTAGTAAAAGTTATGTAACGTAAGAATTTTCTAACAAAACTAAGAGTCAGGAAGAACAGGAATGTTCATATTTCCAACAGGTTCCTTTTACGGAATTCCCAGCTCAGTAGAGGAAATGAGTTAATTTGTGTGCCATCAAAACCAAAAGAGAAAAAAAAAGACTTCCCTGTTCACATTAAGAAATATCCTTAACTATTCTACCAGGGCTTCCAAAATCAAGATTGAAAAGAAAAGAAAAAAAAAATGAAGTTTCCACACGTTTCTTATCAATAGAAGGATGTTGAGACTGTACTGGTAAACATGGTAAGGAAGCAAAAGCCTCATTAGAACCTAAGTGTTTTATAATTAACCATACTGGAAG
>NW_027533089.1:3557892-3752530 GCF_008692635.1 Crocuta crocuta | reverse complement strand
ATGCCAGAAAGATTTCTGAAGATTACAAGATTAAGTTTCACTAAATCTCCTGAAAATGTATAGCAGGTACCAAAAAGCATTCTCAAGTTTTAATTTTACCAGGATTGGTATAAGTCCTAATAAATATTAAAAATGTGATTTTTTTTTCTTTTGGATATTAGATTTGTTTATTTAGCATGTCTCACCCAAGGTAACTAAAATCAAAACCACTTGTACAGATAAATCAATGTAACATTGGATACTGGAATGATTCCCACCCTGTGTTTTTATCCACCCTGAATACAAACTACTACTTCTACTAGGAGATAGATAGATATATAGATAGATAGATAGATAGATAGATAGATAGATAGATGAGAGAGTGAGAGAATGAGAGAGATAAAGTGAGACATAGCAAAATACTACTCTTGAACCATTTAAAAAATGATTGAAATATATATCTGCCCTCGGCTAATGAGATAATCTATGAGCTTATACATGTCAATGTCATTTTACAAATAAAAAAAAAAAAATACCAACTGATTTACTTAATGATCTAGACTTGAAAACCAAAGTTAAAGTGTTTGGATTTTCTTTCTGGGACAAGGACAAGTTATTGAAAGTTTTTTGGTCATGAAGTTTATATTGTCATGAAGATGTCTTAGGAAGGTCATTTAGAAAGTACTTTGATGAATAAACTGAAAGAGATGGCAATGAGGTAAAATAGAAGCCTAATGAAATAATTCAGCCAAGGGCTAATTTTTAAAGAGTGATGGGTTTGCTTCCACTAAATAGTTTGGTTTAGTTTGATTAGCTTTGTTTTATTCTGTTTTGTTTTGTGTTGTGTTGTTTTGGTTTGGTTTCCCTAACCCATTAGAAATACCTTCTCTATTTTCTCTTCTTCTTTAGAGGAAATCTGGCCACTGTCCTTTCCCTTCCTCCCCATTCTTGGGAACTCCTGCCTTGTGACATCTCATTTGCTTCCTTTGGATTCCAGCCCCAGGTTCTGAAACTTCTCTGTCTGTAAGTATAGGAGCACATGTCGGGACTGTCCATAATGCTTCCTATTTACTCCTCCAAACTCCCCACTTGCAGTGCACACAACTTTGGGCCCCTCAGAGAACCTCTATGTGCAGCTGTAGACTATAAATTCTTTGTGAGATTACTTTCCAGCAAAGAGAGACATGGGATATCTATCATCCAGCATTCCTGAGTAAGTCTGACTTTTAACCCCACATCCTCTTTCAAACTGAGATGAATTTCTCTGCAAAGAGAAATCTCAAATCTACAAAAGGTATTTCCTTTTATTTTTTTTTGAATTTTTAATTTTGATTTACTTTTGAAAGAGAGAGACAGTGAGCAGGAGAGGGGCAGAGAGAGAGGGAGACACAGAATCCAAAGCAGGCTCCAGACCCTGAGCTGTCAGCATGGATCCCAACTAGGGGCTTGAACCCAGGCACAAACTGCAAGGTCATGACCCGAGCCAAAATCTAATGCTTAACCAAATGAGCCACCCAGGCGCACCTAAAGTGTATTTTCTTTTAAAGTACCCATTTCTGAGGTTTGGGGGAGCTAAAGTAGGCTTACTAGGGTACACAAGTGTGGAGTCTCTGATTTTGGGGCCTGCATTTCAGGGCCCAGAATTTTTAAAAAGGTAACAAGATTTCTCATTCTGCAGATACACTGCCTGTCTTAGAGAATATATGGGTTTTGTGGGGTTTTTTCTCCCCTTTTCACTGTAAGAATATCTTCCTTCCTTGCGAAATATTTTCCTATTTCAAATAAACTGAAGAAATAGGAATCTTGATGATGATGGGGAAAATATGCTCACGTTTAATTTTTTTAATGTTTATTTATTTATTTTTGGAATGCACACATAAGAGTGGTGGGGGTGGAGGGAGAGAGACAGACAGACAGACAGAAAGAATCCCAAACAGGCTGCACACTGTCAGTGTAGAGCCTGACTCGGGATTCAGACTCTTAAACTGAGAGATTGTGACCTGAGCTGAAATCAAGAGTCAGATGCTCAATCGACTGAGTCATCCAGGTGCCCCTGGTCATATTTATTTTTATGTGATCAATAAGTAAACCTTTTTCACTGGTACAATAAACATACAAGAAAACATCACATATTTGACAAAGCTCACTGACTTTTAAAATTGAAAGAAATTTTAAAGAATGTATATTCTGATTTTCCATTTTGTATATGAAAAAAGGAAACTGGTGGTATTCTTCCACCTGGGAAGGGAATAATTTCTTGGTGGACAAAGGATAATAAATTAAAGAATATCCCCAAATTTCTCTGCTAAAAATCTCTGCAATACTTGGCAAATCATTCAGAGTTTAGAGGTTACCCAATATAAAAAATATTCAATAAGACCATTATTGTTGGATTAATATGTTTTCTGTGTTCCAAGATCTAGTTAACATGCCATGTTTATTAATTTCAATACAGGAGAGAAAAATATTTTTTAAATCTCCAGCACTTTCTCAAATTTCTTATCAGATTGTTTTTAACTTCCCTGTTGTCTTTAGCCACTACTAAACTAAATTCAGGAGGACAGGGACAGCATCTGACACGTTCATCATTGTATCAGTGACTAGAGACTGTAGGCTTCAGTAGCTATTTCTTGAATAAATTAATCAATTCAGCTTTTAACAGCAGGGCTGTTCTTTAAATAAACTTTTTAGGGGTACTTTGGTGGCTCAGTCAGTTACGCATCCGAAGTCAGCTCACGTCATGAACTCACGGATAGTGGGTTCAAGCCCCGCGTCGGGCTCTGTGCTAACAGCTCAGAGCCTGAAGCCTGCTTCGGATTCTGTGTCTCCCTCTCTCTCTGCCTCTCCCCTTCTCGTGCACTGACTCTCTCTCTCTCTCTCTCTCTCTCTCTCAAAAGTAAATAAACTTAAAAAAATAAAATAAACTTTTAAAAAAGTTTTAATATCTTTAAGATTACACACGAGCTGTAAAGACAGTACAGAGACTTCCCAGCATATCTCCCTTACCCAGTTTCAGTTTCTTCTAATCCTATCATCTTACCGTGGTCCATTTCTCAAAACAAAGAAGCCAACATCGGTACATGATTATGAAATACACCCCAAGGTTTTTTTCAGATTCAATTTCATTCTCCCATTAGTGTTCTTTCTCAGTTCAAGAACCCAGTCCGAGGAATCACACTATATACACCTGTCACCTCACCTAGTGCCCTCTGGTCTATGACAGTTTCGCGGTCTTGCTTTGTTTTTCGTGAACGTTAATGTTTTCAGGAATACTGGTTATGTATTTTGTAGTACTTAGAATTGGCTTTGTCCACTGTGTTTCTCATGATTAGACTGGGCTTACGGGTTTTTGGAAAGAATGCCACAGACGTGCAGCACCCTCTTCACTACAACATATTGAGGGTCTATGACATACACATGACAGCATTGTGGTGTCAGCCTTGATCACATGGCTACAGTAGTGTTTGCCAGGTTTCTCCACAGTAAACTTATTATTTTTCTCATTCCCTACCATTTGCTTTTGGAAGTGAGTCAGTAAGCCCAACCACATTAAAAAAGGGGAGGAGGGGGCGCCTGGATGGCTTAGTCGGTTAAGCGTCCGACTTTCGCTAAGGTCAGGATCTCGCGGTTCGTGGGTTCGGGCCCCACATCGGGCTCTGTGCTGACTGCCAGCTTAGAGCCTGGAGCCTGTTTCAGTCTGTGACACCCTCTCTCTCTGACCCTCCCCTGCTCACACTGTCTCTCTCTCTCCTAGAAATAAATAAAACATTTAAAAAAAAAAGGGGGGGGAGGGGGACGTAGCTACCTAAATTATTTGAAATTCTTCTGTTAGAAAGATTTGTCTCTCATTTACTTTTTATTCAATCATTTATGTATATCAGCTTTAATATATGTATATTTATGGTATGTGTTATAATATTATTTATGCTATTTATCTTGCTGCTCAAATTGTTCTACTTTAGTAGAATTTTCTACTTCCTTCAATTTAGCGCCTGTCCCTTTGACATGCTCTTCTTTACTTTTTGAGCATATCCTTGCTTTTTTGGTAGTACAAGATGCTCCAGGTTTATCTTGTGTTTTCCCTGCCCAGTCCTACAATCAACCATTTAAACCATTTAGGCATCTAAATGTCTAAACTGACATTTAGAAACCAAGATGTGTGCAATGGTAGTACTTGTCTCTCCTAGGATGTCACTGCTTCTAGGATCACAATGGACAGAGCTAGGCAATGTACATGTATTAACTTATATGTGCACACATAGCTAATTTTTTTCTATACTGATCCATCTGTGTATATATTAAGCCACATATGAGTTCATACTGGTCTTTGACGCTAATCCGGTACCACAGGATTCATTCTAGCCTTCCCCTCTTGTAACCTCCCTCTCCAACAGTCAGAAATACAGTGCGCACCACCCACTACCTGTTTACTTATTTGTTCAATTTCAGTGTAAATATAAAGCAGTTTCATAATTGTGAACCCATGTCTGCAGGAGAAACAAATTCACCAACTAGAATACAGTATGTATATACAGATCTCTTCAGCCTTAACAGTTTTAAGCCAAAACACCCATTTTCAAACTTAAATCAGCTCTTTCTTCCCATACACTAGTGTTGTCATGTTGTACGTTTGTACCATAGTTAGGATCATTGGCCAAAGTTTGTATTCCATCTTGAGAATCTCTAATATTCCTGGTGGACTTCTTTATAATTTCCATTGGTTAAAGTTCACTATATGTGATGTGCAGTTCTATAAATTTTGAAAAACGCATAGGATTATACATCTACCATCCTAATATCATACAGAACAGTTCTATCACCCTAAATTTGTCTTGTATGTCTTCCTTGTAGTCAACCACTGTCCCCATCCACCAAACCCTGGGAACCCTGATCTGTTTTCTGTCACTGTAGTTTTTGCTACATACGTAGCATCATATGAATGGAATGATATAATATGTAGCCTATGGGATCTAGTTGCTTTTACTTCATAGAATGTGTTTAAGATTCATCATGTTGTTGGGTAAATCAATTGCTCATTCCTTTTTATTAATGGAAGAATGTACTACTGAATGGATATACCACAGTTTACCCATTTTCCAGCGGAAAAACATTAGCTTTTAGTGATTATGAATAAAGCTTCTATAGATATTCACATGCAGGTTTGTGAAATACCTAGGAGTGTGATTGCTGGGTCATATTGTAAATCTATGTTTAACTTTATGAGAAACTGTCAAGCTATCTTTTAGGGACCCTTGAAAATACTTTAATATAGACTTCAGAATAAAAATCATTCTTAAACCAGTTCAGCTATAAATTAGATTATAGCATTAACAGTTTATTATCATAATTTTAAAAACCATGCTAGTTTAAAAACTCCCCTAAAGGGGCGCCCGGGTGGCTTAGTTGGTTAAGCGTCCGACTTTCGCTCGGGTCATGACCTCGCGGTTCGTGGGTTCGAGCCCCGCGTCGGGCTCTGTGCTGACTGCCAGCTCAGAGCCTGGAGCCTGTTTCAGTCTGTGACACCCTCTCTCTCTGACCCTCCCCTGCTCACGCTGTCTCTCTCTCTCTCTCTCCTAGAAATAAATAAAACATTTAAAAAAAAATAAAATAAAATAAAAAAATAAAAAAATAAAAACTCCCCTAAAAATGTCTACAATCATTGGTACCTAGAGGGCCTCAGGCCAATTATCGTTCAGCTAACATTATCTGTGTATAGTGTTGTATTACTTACATACAAAAATTACCAGGTTAAATCCGTTTTTGTCTTCAGGATATTTGTAGCCAATGCAGCTAATTCATAAAGACAAACTAATTTCAGATGAAGAATGTGGTAATTCTCTACAAAGCACATTCAAATTTCTGCAAATATTAATAAGCAATTTCTTTGTCCTACTTTCAAACATCATGCTTCTCAAATATAAGGGCCCTAGACTATTAATTTTAATAAAAATTAAATAATAGTCTCTCAGAATTATTAATGAAGCCCTTCTTTTGTATATCATATATCTTACATGGCACTCTTTCCTTTGGCCTCCTGGTTTAAGTAAATTATTCCTTAAAAAATTGGAAATTATTCTTTTTTCAAACAAAATGTTTATATATTTGAAAGACAGCATGCATGTACAAGCAAGGGGGGAGGGGGGCAGAGAGAGAGGCAGAGAATCCCAAGCAGGCCCTGTACTTTCAGCACAGAGCCCAATGTGGGGCTTGAACTCACAAACCATGAGATCATGACCTGAGTCCAAATCAAGAGAAGGACGTGTAACCCACTGAGCCACCCAGCACCCTGGTAGTTATTCTTATAGCATCCTCAGTCTTCTTCAAATTCAGCCATATACCTTCTTTGGTATTTTTATAAATCTGTTTCCTGAAATGTAAGCTCAGTTGTCAGTTCTTCAAAAGGCAAGACCGTTTCTTTCATTTCTTTACTTTTCCCTACAGCTCCAGAAAGTCAGAAGACAGTTAAGTAGGCATTTTCACTATGTGTGATGTGCATACTCAACCACATTTTGTCCTCTCACTCAAAGAGACAAGATGGAAAAAAATATTAGAGTCTCAATATAAATAAAATGTATTTTTATGTTTGTATTACCTTTGTTTCCATGAAATCATATACAGTTTCTGAACAGCTGATCTAATTTTGGTCTCTAATTCTCCAGTTATTAAAATATATTTCTCACCCCCCACCAACAAAGGACAAAGTTACAGACTTAACCATTCTAGAGCTTATAAATATCAGGCAGAATAAATTTTTTTAACTTAATGCCGGGTTTATTCTTTGCTCCACAACCTTATTAATGAGGATGACCTATCAGTCTTTAGACCAGGCTGTCTTCAATGTGGATCAGTATAAAGAGCCAGGAGAGGTCATTCCTTCTCTGAGTTCAGGATTCAGAATCAACTTCACAAATATGCATATTGTGTGCTGTCACCCAGGGCTCCACATTGCAAAGGCTCACATTTGGTTTCATGCTCTGCTGTCTCTGTCTTGAAATTCCTAATAATCTTTGAACAAGAGGCCCCTCATTTTTATTTTGTACTGAACCCTGAAAATTATATAGTCAGTCCTATCAAGACTATATTTTAACCACTAATGAAGACATGGCAAGGGCACTCTGTAGAACTGTACATAATTTTTTTTTTCTAACACAATCTGTTTTTAGGGTCATAGCCTCCTGAATCAGCCAACTTGGGTTTGCAAAGACTACAGTTCTATAAATTCCTCTCTTCTTATTTGTCAGGGATGAGGATACCATAGGGGAAAAGTGGGGAGAAGCATTATAGTCAAAAGCTTCTTTGCAGTTTTTGTATTAAAATGGACCTTTCCATGATCTCACAGCTCATGGGCTGGAGCCTGCTTCAGGCTCCCCGCTGACAGCTCAGGGCCTGCTTGGGATTCTCTCTCTCTCTCTCTCTCTCTCTCTGCTCCCCCCACTCCTCTGTTCATTCTCCCTCTTCCTCACTCTCTCAAAATAAATAAATAAATTTAAAATAAAATGGACCTTTCTAGGGGCACCTTGGTGGTTCAGTGGGTTAAGCATCTGACTCTTCAGCTCAGCTCAGGTCATGATCTCTTGGTTTGTGGGTTCAAGCTCTACACTGGACTCTGTACTGACAGTAGAGTCTGTGGAGTCTGCATGGGTTTCTCTCTGTCTCTCTCTCTCTTTCTCTCTCTCTCCCTCTCTCCCCCCTCACCCCTCTCCCACTCATATGCACGCACTCTCTTTAAAATACACTTAAAAAATAAAATAAAGTAAAATAAAATAAAATGGACCTTTCTGATGGTCCAGATTAATGAAGAGGCTTCTGATTTAAGAGGCTACATCTAGTAGTTCACTCTGTTCCCAGACCTGGGAGTAGAAAAAAATAAGGTGTGATGGATGAGATCTGGTGTTAGTAGAACTTTGTGTGAATCCCATATTTACCACTCACCAGGTTTTTGATCTTGGACAAATTATTTAAAAACTGAGGCTCAGTTATTTATTTATTTTTTATTTAAATAATAGAGATAATGATATTTCTCTGCAAACTTTTGTAAAGTTAAAGGAAAAAAAAACTAGAACATGCTCACTGTTATTGTGGAACCATTCCCTTTCTAAAAATTTAAAACTTAAAAAAAAAACACCCACACACCCTCAGATGACTATGATTTTAAAGACTCTAAATCTCCTCCCCTTGGACCACGATCACTTCAGGGTTCTTTTATACTTTGTCATGTTGCCATTAAAAATTCATCACATGAATTTATATCCTCACTGAAAAACACAAAGGGATTGAGAATAGGAACCAGCACATAGGTTCCTTACGCTTGGCAGATTATTAAACTGTTTGGAAATGAATAAAAGGAGTTGGGAGGAGTGCATCAAAAGCAACCTTTAAATGTAGCTGTTCTAGAACTGGCCCACCTGTGTCATCAGAGCCTACACATCTACACCTCTCTCTCAGATAGATTGTTCTGGGTGTCTTCTTCTCACTGTGTAAGACAGTAGAAGTAAGAAGAGAGTTCTTTCATCTATGTTTTGCTTATAAATCTTTACTTCTGCTTGGGAAAAACAATAATCTATATTTGAATTCATCATCCATTCTCAGAACCATTAAATAATACCACTTACTTCATTTAAAAAAGTCTAAATTTTCAATGTCTTTAAATTGAATAAATTAGGTTAAAAATTGTTTCAAACTGTTATTACCAAGTGATATAATTAAATTCCAACAGGATGCCTTCACAGAGGACGTTCAATGTCAAATTTGTTCAGAGCTATTTATAATTGTTTCAGTTCATGAAGGTCATAAGTAAACAATTTAGATGCTTTATCAAATTCCACCACCAAAACTGACCCTACCACAGTCACTTATGCACTGAGACTTTAACTCAATGGCTCTCATTGTATGTGCCTGATTGTTGACATTGACCCATGAGAGGAAATTACATAAAACAAGAGATTGGCAGGCCTAGGAACACAACCAGCCCTCTCAACCTTCCTCAAAAAGTTCAACTCACCTAAAACCAGTTAGAAGATTAGTTTGTCCTTTAAGACTCTGAAGTTCTGAAGATACAATGGGTCATTTCAATCTATTTTTCAAATTTGTTCATTTCTAATATGGATCTGTATTACTTCTCAGAATAAAGATATTGATCCTGTTACTTAATGAACCTGTTTTCCCATTAAAATTGCCATTGAGGGGCGCCTGGGTGGTTTAGTCGGTGAAGCTCCGACTTTCGCTTAGGTCATGATCTCGCGGTTCCTGGGTTCGAGCCCCGCGTCCGGCTCTGTGCTGACTGCCAGCTCAGAGCCTGGAGCCTGTTTCAGTCTGTGACTCCCTCTCTCTCTGACCCTCCCCTGCTCACGCTGTCTCTCTCTCTCTCTCTCTCCTAGAAATAAATAAAACATTTAAAAAAAAAATTGTCATTGAATTTTAGACTGAGTGCCTCTAGAATGATCTTATCCATTTGCTTTATTTTACAGTCCAGAAAACTGAGACCAGATCCTACGAGGAACTTGTTCAAATCTGGCAGCATGTTAATTGCAGACCTGGAACTAGAACTTGTCTCCTGACTCCTGAGTCTATTGTCATTTTCATTAGCAGGTAAGGCCACTCTAAAGCTTTTTTATATTTGTCTGTGTCTTTTGCTGAAAACTGCTTCTTGCTCACTCACATCAGAATTACTCCATGTCAGAGAAGCAAGAGGCTCAAGTACGGATGGGAAACTTAGGTGCGATCAGAGCAAATATTTTTGCCCATATTTGAGTAAAAATTAGAAAAATAATTTCCTTTAATGTATGAAAGATTTCCCCATGGATTTGCAGCATTTCCAGGACTGACACAGGCTGCCACAAACATGAAACAGCTGCACAGCAAATTAATCTCCAGATGGTTACACCAAGTTGGCAAGATTTGAACTTCTTTTCTCATGTCTTCACCATCTCATCAAAAGTCTGGATATATTTTCATTCAAGTATGTCTTGTTTGTTTGTTTTTTGTGTGTGTCTATTTGGGTTGTTGTTGTTTTTTTTGTTTGGTTGGTTTTTGGGTTTTTTGGTTAAAACCAAAATATATGTGGAATAGCTTCAAGATCTTTTTAGAAACCCACAGAGCTAACCCTAACTGTAGCAGGCAAGGTGTGTGACACCAGGACCCAGGGAACCATCCAGATGTTTAAAACACAGAATCTCTCCCCCAAGCCCCATTATTACCATAGTGCTGTGCTCAGCCCACCCCGGTTCAATCTCCATCCCCATCGCTAGCTCACTGCTAAGACTCCTGCAGTCTAGCATCACATGGGAACTTGTTACAAGGACATTCTTTTCATCTCCCTAGACCTGCTGAATTAGAAACCCTGAGGGTGAGACCCAGCAATCTCTGTATGAATAAGGCCTCTAGCTGAGTCTCAATCACTCTAAGATATGAGAACCACCAATCTAGCCTATATCCCTTCATCTTAATTATCACCAGTAACAGGAGAGAAGCATGAGGCAATAATAAGGGAAAACATCTCTGTAGCAAATTCAATGAGGAATAAATAGAAGTCGAACAAACAGTTCAAGAAAACTTCAAAACTTCAAAGTTTTTAAAGCCTGTCCTATAATAACAAAGATTCATTGAATTTAGTTAAATGCAATATGCAAAAATTTTGCATCTCATCTTACAGTTAAAAAGAAATAAAGAAGGGTGCCTGGGTGGCTCAGTCGGTTAAGCATCCAGCTTCAGTTCAGGTCATGATTTCGCGGTTCATGGGTTCGAGCCCTGCGTTCAACTCTGTGCTGACAGCTCAGAGCCTGGAGCCTGCTTTGGACTCCATGTCTCCATTTCTCTCTGCCCCTCCCCAGCTCTCTCTCTCTCACTCTCTGTCTATCAAAAATAAATGAAAATTAAAAATTTTTTTAAATAAAAAGAAGCAAAGAATGTATGGGGTAGGGAAAAGACAAGTGTGGTGGATATGTATTATGTCAACTTAGCAAAATTTCCCAGAATCCCCTTCTCTACACAGTACTAGGTGAGTTTGGAGCACATGAGACATCTGTATGACATTTGAAAGGTGAAAGAGGAGAAGCAGTCATCTTCCTTTTGTGCCAGGAAGGTCAGTGCCAGGCTGATGCAGCTCCTGGACATTGTATTTCTGTGCCCTTTCCTTGGGTGGCACAGACCAGGAGCCAAGTGCACAAACTTCTCCAGCTCCTGATAGATCTCTCACTTCAGCTTCTGCAAATCCTGGGCCAGGTGCATGTTTAGTTCTATGACAAAGAATGCCAGCTTTTCTTGTATGATATGCTCATCACCTGAGTTAAAAGGAGTCTGGAAGGAACTGATTCAGGGCCAAATTATCTTCAGGACCATATAAGTTGTGCAATCACAACTACATGAAGTCAAATCCTTAAGATAAATTCCTTTATACTATGCGTGTATGTTGACTTTTATATACAAAGGACATTGAGATAGATACAGATGATATATATGATAGATGAATATGGATACTGATGCAGATATAGATATAGAATGGGTATGGCTGAGGATGTGGATATGCACATAGGACATAGACATGACCCAGACATAGAGATAGATAATGGTTTTTGGATCAGATTCTAACTGATACAGATTTAGATACCTAGAAATGGTTGCTACTGTAACAAAAATTTTAAATGTGAGTGAGTGGCTTGAGATGGAGTGAGAGGCAGAAACTGGAAGGACCTTGAGAAAAACGTTCGTGAGAACCTAAACAACTTGGAAGATACTGCTAATGACAGCTTGACGTGCTCTAGCAAGGGTTTAAAAGACAGTCAGCGAGTGGGTAGATACACTGTGGTACATCTAGACAACTGAATACTATGCCACACCAAAAAGAAATGAAAAGATGTGGAGGAAACTTACATGCATATCACTGAGTGAAAGAAGCCAATCTGAAAAGTCTATATAGTGTATGATTACAACTATATGATATTCTAGAAAAAGCAAAACTGTGGAGGCAGTAAAAAGATCACTGGTTGCCACAGGTGAGGGAGGGATGAACAGATGGAGCACAGAGAATTTTCAGGGCAGTGAAATTACACTTCATGATACTGTAATTGTGGCTATATGTCATTATACATTTGATAAAACCTATAGAATAGACAAGAGTGAACCCTAATATAAACTATGAACTTTGGGTGATAATGTGCCAATGTAGACTCATTAATCATAAAAAAAAAAAAAAGATACCACTGCAGTGTGGGGTGTTGATAGTAGGCAAGCTGTGTTTGTGTGAGGGTGGAGTGGCTGAGAACTCTACTTTCTGCTCAATTTTGTTGTGAACCTAAAATGGTTCTAAAAAATAAAGTCTATTTTGAAGGCACATGGATGGCTCAGTCAGTTAAGCATCTGACTCTTGATTTTGGCTCAGGTCATGATCTCACAGTTCATGAGATCAAGCCCCACATCAGGCTCTGTGCTGACAACACAGAGCCTGCTTGGATTTCTCTCTCTCTCTCTCTCTGCTCCTTATCCCAGGCACATACATGCACACATGCCCTCTCTTTCTCTCTCTCAAAATGAATAAACTTTGAAAAAGAAAAGAAAAAATAAAGTCTATTTTTAAAAGAAAAAGAAAAAAGAAAGTGTGAGAAATGTTACTGAAAGCTGGAGGAAAGAGTGTCCTTGTTATGTAGTGGCAGAAATGTTAGTGGTAGAAAATGTATCTAATGAGCTAGATGATCTAGCTAAGGAGGTTCCCAACAGGGTGCTACGATGGCCACCTGCTTTCTTTCTGCTCCTTATAGTAAGATGTAGGAGGAAAGACCAGCTGAACAAAAGCACTTACATGTAAAGAAGCCAAGACTTGCTGAGTTCAAAAAAGAAACTTTCCACTCTCAGCCCTTCTAAGATTCTCAAGTGAAGAAATGACTGCATGGGGCACCTGGGTGGCTTAGTCGGTTAAGCATCTGACTTCAGCTCAGGTCATGATCTCACTACTTATGGGTTCGAGCCCCTCATCAGGCCCTGCACTGACAGCTCAGAGCCTGGAGCCTCCTTCAGATTCTGTGTCTCTTTCTCTCTCTGCCCCTCCCCTTCTCTCTCTCTCTCTCTCAAAAATAAATAAATGAACATTTAAAAAATTTTTTAAAGACAGAAATGACTTCAAGACAAAGATCAAATCCAGTGGAGAACTATCAGACCCTTTCTTAAGACCTTAGAAAGATCCAAGGCAGTACCTGGAAAAACCACTCAGTCAGACCAAAAAAAAAAAAAAAAAAAAAAAGTCTTCTAAGTCTAAGACCAAGAAGCACAAATTTGCTCCTTTAAGCAAAAATCCCTCAGAGATTCTTAAAAGTGATATCTCAGTGAAAATTTGACATGACTAGGGCCATTTTAAAATAAAGTCAGAGAAGTCACTGTAGAAAAACTGCCTTATCCATCTTTGCTTGATCTAGGCCAAAACCTGTGGACCAGGCAAAATGGCAATTGTTTTAAGCAATTGTTTGAGAAATCAGCAGAATGGACATCCTGATCACAAGACTGATGACGGCTGTGGACTTTCTGAAGATAAAACCACTAGTCAGTCAATGTTAACCCAGAGTAGATTAGCTTGTGAACACACATAGAAAACCTTTTTTTTTTTCCCCTCTTCTTAACTTCTGTAGTTCCCCCCAAAACCTATTCCCTTTTCCTCATAAAAACCCCCTTGCTTTCACCCTATAAGCAGGAAAGCTATTTAGGTAGCTACCTGAATCTGTGTTCTCTGAATTGCAATTCTTTCATCCTAAATAGACACTCATTTGCCTTATCTTCTGGTTGACATGTCTCAGTAACCTTGTAGGAAGATCAAGGTGAAGAGAGGCCTATCTTGAAAGATGTATTTGTGTAGCTTCCGTCTAATAGACTGGATTATAAGTCAATTCATTAAAAACTTACAAAAATTTTAAGAAGAATTATATCTTCTTGGATTTATGAGTCAAAGACAGTACAAAGAGGTCTGTGAATCCCCCAAACACTATGAGCTAGAAGCAGGTTGAAAAAAACCACTCAGCTGCAAATGCTAGTCATTTCTTATGAAAAAGGAAGACTCAGAGGGTAGAATCAGGAGCCCACAGAGCAGAGGCGAGAGCCTTGGGAATCCATCCCAGGCAGTAGAGTTGAGTCCTGATCAGGGAACTAGCAACATGTGACTAGCTAGACTACAGCATTGCCATAGACCACTGACTGCTGTGAGATGCCTATTTTCTCCCCTTATTGCAGGCTATGGATTGCTATTAGCCTACACCTTTCCCATAATTGTTGGATACTAGGCATTAGAGGGGACAGAAAACTTATCTCTTTAGTCCACAGGTCTTCAGATCTCAAGAAATATTAAGGAGCTATACTCAGATGTGACTTAAATGATGCTTTTCTGGACTTTGAGCTGATATGGTAATAGCATGATATTCAGGAGTCTTGTGGAAGGAGATCAATATATTTTTAAAAAATTTTTTTTAATTTTTTAACCTTTACTTTAGAGAGAGAGAGAGAGAGAGAATGTGTGAGCGGGAGAGGAACAGAGAGAGAGGGAGACACAGAATCTGAAGCAGGCTCCAGTCTCTGAGCTGTCAGCACAGAGCCCAATGTGGGGCTTGAACTCACAGACCACGAGATCATAACCTGAGCCTAAGTCAGACACTTAACCAACTGAGCCACCCAGGCACCCCTTAAATGGGAGAGACATAAACCATTGGTAAGTGGTCTCAAGGACAGCCTCTATTGACCCTCACCTTCATGTATTCATGTCTTACATAGTCCCCTGATACTGAATCATGTCTGTCCCTGTGTCATCAATACAACAAGGCAGAAGTGACAGTGTGTGACTGCTAAGATCAGGTCATAAAAGAGCATTTCAGCTTCTCTTGATTCATTCAGTCTAGGGGAAGCCAGGTATCATAGAGTAGGAGACCACAAAGCACCACCCCAAAACATGCTTCTTTGGCATAAGAATTGTTTTGAGAAAGAGTAAACAAAAGAGAAACTCTGAAAACAGAGTAGAAGTTACCCTTTTGTAAGGCAAATGAATATTTATTTAAAAAAATCTCCATTTGTAAAGATGTCTCTCTATTTGCAACCAGGAAGAGTATTATTCGAAATCACACTCTTATCCATGGAGAAGACACTTAAATCTGCATAATAAACCCTACTCTTATTTACTGTACTTCTCCCATTCATCTTCCCATAATTGGCCTCCCCCAAACCTTTGTCCTATTCAAGCTGAAGACTGTATTTAAACTCAAATTATAGAGCACCTGGGCAGCTCAGCTGGTTGAGTGACTTTAGCTCTGGTCATGATCTCACTGTGAGTTCAAGCCCCACTTCAAGCAGTGCACTGACAGTGTGGAACCTGCTTGGGATTCTTTCTCCTTCTCTCTCTGCCCCTCTCCTGCTCTTTCCCTCTCTCTCTCTCAAAATAAGTAAATAAAAAAGCTTAAACCCAAATTCTATCCACTCCTTTGTATTACTTATCTCCCCATTTTTTCTATGTATATATGAGATATACATGTTAATAAACTTTTGTTTGTTTTTCTCTCCTAATCTGTCTTTTGTTACAGGGGCCCCAGCTGAGAACCTAAAAAGGTAGAAGAAAGAAAGATTTTTCCTCCCCTATAATTCCATGAGGAAACTCAAACAGCCCCATGAAGAAGCCCATAGGGAGAGGAACTATATTGCCTAGCCAATAGCTATATGAGTAAACCACTTTGGAAGTAGACCTTCCAATCCCTGCTAAGTCTTCAGATAATGGGAGCCATAGCTGACATCTGACTGCAATATCATGAGATGCTCCTAAAATCTTGACCCACAAAACAATGAAAGATAATAAATGATTATTACTATTTTAACTATCACTAAATTTTGGAGTGATTTGCTACACAGCCATAGGTAACAAATACAGCAAGCCTCGAAATATAGGAGATCAGCGGGGAGAGGACTCAAAGTTGACAGCACCTCTTTGGTATGACTAACAAGAGGGCCCAGGCTGCATAGGAAAGCAAAAGATACTGAGAAGGAAGCTCATGGTGTTAAAAGGGAAGTTTAAAATGAAGTCAAAGTACTCTGAGATATTCTGGCATCCCTAATAAAGGAACTGGAGTGGTATAAATTGCTGTGGTTAGAAAAGTAGGGTTGTGTCATTCATTTGAAAAAGATTTTATGAGCATATAGTCTTAACAATTTACATGTGTCTTGTCTTTGCACATTTAATTTCACATATCTTATGATGTTTAATATTCACAGTAACCCTGTGAGATAGCTATCATTAATTCCATTTTATGGATGAAGAAGCTAAGGCTTGAAAAAGTCACCTAAGGTCACAATTAGGAAATGGCAGAGCCAGGACTGAAATTCAGGTCTTCTGACTCAATGCATGGTTTTCCTTCCTTTGATCAAAGTTACCCTATGGAGAGTACAAAAGAAATGATAAGTCTTGTAGTCCTATTCTCTCAGAATTTAAAGCTTTGTTAAGGTGAAAGGATATAAATATATAGAATAGGTAATTAATGGTAATTAGCACTTTATTCTCATGGAAAGGAAAGATGTAGATAGCAAATGCAACAGGAATTTACAGAAAGAAGAGATACATACACATTAAAAAGCTTCACGAAGGGCATGGAGGTTCTAGTGGAGAAAGTATAATTTGGATAAAGGGAGGGGAAGAGATATTCCTTTTAAAGGCCACAGAATAAATCATGAAGAAAGCTTCAAGTCGAGAAGAATAGCATATTCGGGAAACAGAAATGAGACTACTCAATCCAACAAGAGATCTACATTGGATCCCAGAAAACAACCAGAGGAACATGGGAAGCTGGTGTAAGGAATTTAAGGTTGATACCTTATGCAGTAGGAACTCATTGGAGATTTCTGGAAAAGGCAATGACCCATAGAAATGTTTATTTATTTATTTTGAGAGAGACAGAGACAGTACAAGCGGGGGGAGGGGGGGCAGAGAGTGAGGGCAAGATAGAGAATCCCAAGTAGGCTCTGTGCTGCCCCCACAGAGCCCAAGCAGGGCTTGAACTCACAGGACTGTGAGATTATGACCAGAGCCAAAACCAAGAGCCAGACACTTAACCAACTGAGCCACCCAGGAGCCCCAAGCATCTTCTAAAAATGGCATCCCATCTTAATCCTGAACTGTGAGAGAATTCCAAGGACTTTTTTTTTTTAAGTTTATTTATTTATTTATTTATTTTTTTATTTATTTTTTTGAGAGAGATAGAGACAGCATGAATTGGGTAGGAGCAGAGAGAGAGGGAGAGAGAAGATCCCAAGCAGGCTCTGAGCTGTCAGCACAGAGCACAATGTGGGGCTTGGACCCATGAAACTGAGATCATGACCTGAGTCGAAACCAAGAGTCAGACACTTAACCAACTGAGCCACCAGGCACCCCTATAAGGGCTTTCCCAATCCAATTCAAGGGTCATTTTTCTCCCCCAAATACTAGAAGGTGAGACTGAGTAGCCCTCTCAGTCCACTAGCACCATAGCTGGGTTCATTGGCAGAGTCCTGCACTAGCTAAAAGACAGCTATCCCCTAGGTGACATCCAGACTGGACCAGATCAGTCATGGCCACAGGGCTTCCCTACATTTGCATTTCAAGGTGGTTTTTTTTTTTTTTCTTTAATTCTCAAATGCCTAGCCATTGTTCCCAAAACACAACCTCACGGCAGGGCAGCTGGATCCCAAAGGGCATCCACCACAGTCTCCCCTCCTTTAACTCTTGGTCCATGTGTTGAACCCAGATCACTAGCCACTTGGCCCTTCCCTAGAGGTGATGCCAATAGGGTTTTCCCTAAAGGAAAAATTAAGTGTGTCAAGACGTGTAAAGAAGGTACACTCTGTGGTACATAGCAGGTTCTCACTAAATGTTAATATCACTATTATTTTACATGTGAGAACACATATCAAGGGGTGGAAATCTTCTCAGAGATACCAACTAAGCATATTACCATTCGCAAAATAATTTCTAGCTCTTAATAGCACCTTAGAATTAACATTTGGCCATTCTCTCTTTCCCACAGCAAAAACTGAGCACTGTCAAGAGGCAAATGTTCAGCCTAGGTAGTTATTAAAAGTGGGAATGGATGAGTCAGAATTTCCAATCCTAACAAAGCTATATGTGTTATAAATAGGTCTTTTATAATAGAGTGAGCAAGTCAGGGCAAGGCAACTTTAGTGAAGAAAAACTAAAAAGAGAAATGGTTGTAAAAAAGAAGAAAGTTCTAGTGGTGTAGAATGAGGAATAGGATCACTTACAAAGAATAAAGTATGATTAATACACTACATGCATTTTCTGTGCTGATACTTCAACATACAAATCCTTTCTTGACCTGCCTTCCAAACTTCACTCAAGTTCCACACACTGGTGTACATCAGTGAAACTCCTGAAGAACAATGTCACAGGGTGCTGAGTACTTCTGCCATTTAGAGCCATCAAAGGACCTGGAATGGGGTGAGTTTCCTCAGAGAAATCTTGACAAGTGACCATTCAGGGTGCTACACTCTGCATGCTGCCTTTGAAGCAAGCCTATTTCTTTCTAAATTACCTTCTCAGGAGGCAGTAATGACTTTAACAAAGGGACTTCTGAGGATAAGCTATTTGGAGGCAGGGAGAATTTTCCAAACTATCAGCTCCCTCTCCTCCTCAGGAAATGCCAGACCCTTTGACAGCTATTACTTTTTTTTTTAAGTTTTTATTTATTTTGAGAGACAAAGACAGTGTGGTGGAGGGATAGGGGGAGAGGGAGAAAGGGAGGGTAGGGAGGGGAGAATGAGAGAGAGAAAGAGAAAGAGAGAATCCCAAGCAGGTTCCACACTGTCAGCACAGAGCCCAATGCAGGGCTCGATCCCACAAACCGCAAGATCACAATCTGAGCCAAAATCAAGAGTCAGATGCTCAATCGACTGAGCTACTCAGGCACCCTGACAGCTATTACTTAAGTGGATACTGCCAAGTCGTTTCAGTTTTAATTAACCCGAAGTCCCTACTTTTATCCACGTGCTGAAACCATAGTTTAACTAAAACTAGGACTCCAAATTCTTCCCCCTCTGCCTGCCAAGTCCATTTTGCATCACGAAGACAGCAGTATTTAGGACTGAGCAACCTTGATCTAAATTTTCATCGCTTTTCTTCTTAAGAATTTATTTTCCTTCACTAGGCCTCTTTAAGGGGCACAGAATGGCTGTTGCCTTTATAATATTTCACCAGGTTTCAGTAATATAACTGCCTTGGTAACGAAGAAAGTAATACTATTATCAAGTGTGACCGTGGGTGTCTGCCAGTCACACAGAAACAAAGAAGAAAGCTCTGGAAAGAACATGAAAGCTCATGAGTTTGCTCTGCAGGTAGTCGCCTGTGTTCTCCTGGTCCGCTGCTGTGAGGTCACTGTCCCGCCTGCATCCTGGGTGCCGGCACCTGTCCTCCCGTCTCTCCCCGTGTGGCTCCTGCTGTGTGCCTGCTGCAGCCCCTGTGTTTGACGCTGCCTGGCCTCCTACTCTGGCTGCAACAACTGACTAGCGACAAAGCAGGGATGAGTGACAAAGCATAGAAGGCCCCATGTTTCAGAAGGCGTTTTCAATTCCAGGGAAGTGGGAAGGGGGGATGGGCACGGAGGAGGGCACTTGTGGGGATGAGCACTGGGTGTTATATGGAAACTTGACAATAAACTATTAAATGAATGAATGAATGAATGAATGAATGAATGAATGAATGAATTCCAGGGAAGTATCAGTGCGCTCTAAAGGAAATGCTGGGGGGCCGCACCTCATAAGCGGCTAATCGCACTCTCGATGCGGTCATTAGAGCGTGTCCTCTTAGTAACAGGATTGGAATAACTAGACTCCCTGGAACCAGAGGGTCAGATCCAGGCAAAATTAGCTCCGCTTTTCATCAGGGTAATGACTGTAATCTTTCGCATTCCCTAGAGCACTTTCTGGTCAGGGATCTCAGGGAGAGTTTGCTAACAATTCATCTCAGCAGAGGCCTGTGGGCTTCGGGATGGACAATAACATTCATTTACTGGTCTATGGTGTGCTGTCACATGGGGCTGCCTGCAAGGACCATGGCTATCAAACCACAATATTACCAGTAATATTACACCTTTCAGTAAATGGTCCTATCGAGGACTCAGTGATCCATGTAGAGTCCATGGCAAAGCTGGCTGTAAAGTAGTGCGTCCAGGTAGAGTGGGACATGCACCGATACCCTGCCACCAAACTACCCATCAGCCCCAGTTCAGGGCTTGAATCCAAACATCCAGAAACTGGGCCTGAAACGGATCTGTTCTCTATGAAATGTACTATAAGCAGAATACTATTTTGGTCCAGATAATATTTCTGAGAATACAAAAAAAGAGAGAGAAAGGTCGACAAAACATCAAGAAAAAAAATTCTACAAATATGCTGAAGATGAGTTTTCGCAAGAAAGTTTATAATCAGTAGTTTTCATTTTGCCCAAAAGAGAGACAGAATCATGAAATCACAAGATTTTAGAGCAGGAAGTCATCTTGGATATATCTAGACTAATTTTCTTATTTTATAAGAAAAAAAAATGTAAACTCACTTTTCCCTAAGCAATCAGCCAGTTAATAATAGGTTTCCAGGGGTGCCTGGGTAGCTCAGTCAGTTAAGCGTCTGACTCTTAATTTTGGCTCAGGTCATGATCTCACAGTTCATGTGTTCAAGCCACATGTTGCTTGGGATCCTCTCTCTCTCCCTCTCTCTCTGCCCCTCCCTCACTTGCTTTCTCTCTCTCTTTCTCTCTCTCTCAAAAATAAATAAACTTTAAAAATATTTTTAAAAATAATAGGTTTCTCTTGAAGGGGAAGGAGCTAGGTAGAGCCAGGGCACAGGCACTTCCTGAGGAGAAGAGGGTTCTGTGGGATTCTCCATGACCAAACTGGACACGAGGATCAAAATGATGAAAGGGAAAATAAGAATTCCGGAAGGGCAGATAGAAGGAAACCAAAACCAATACCACTGTCCTGCCCAGATTCTCCTAGACCAAAACCAACACCACTGTCCTGCCCAGATTCTCCTAGACTTTCCTTGAACCCACCCTGAACTGCAAGCAAAAATGAAGATCTTGAGTCTAAAATGAATGTAACAAATTATAATCCAATGTCAAATAAAATTGCCACATGCATTTCTGGGAAGCTTTGACAGTACTCCTATAAAATGTGGCAATAAGCACATGTCTTCTGCCAAATATAGACCTTTGCTCTATGTTCCCTACTAATAATGTTAAATAAGACATGAACAAAGAGATAATTAACGAAGCCAGGAAGCAAGGTCCTACAAGCTCTTCCATTTGAACTTAGGGTAGTAAAATACATAATTAAAAATATGTACTTTTGACAATTAAAGAGTACCATTTGCCAAACTCTCTGACAATGCTAGAGTCTCACACTGCTTCTAAAAATTCCTTTCACAGTTGCTACTATAGAAGTTTACGTTCTGCACTATTCTTAGCTCCCAGCTAGGTCTCCAGCAGTTGGAGAATTCCAGGGAGTCCTAAAAGCCAAATTCCGAGGCATGAAGCTCATACCAACACTTCAAACTTCTCTTTTTAGAGTAAATGCATGATTTTAGGTTTTAGTTATCAAAAGACGTTACTTTTAAATATAATGTAGATTTTTCTATAGCAAGCTTTTAAAATAACAACAACTTCAATGAAAACTGATGACAAGAGTAGCCACAGGGGTGATAAATAAAAATATACATATTTTTTAAATAAAAGGGATTTTTTAAATAAGCATCAGACTTAATATATTGTTCTAGTACCAAACTTTCAAAGAAAATTGATATTTCACAGAGAACAATTTGATCAATAAATTTAATGGGTGATACTGAAGGCATTTCTCCATTTTTCAGAGTAATACATTAATCACGTATTTATTGAGCACCTACTATGAGCCAGCACTAAATGGTTGGATAAAACAAAAATCCCAGACTCCATGGAGCTTACATTCTAGTGGAAAGAACAGACACAAAAATAAACATTAAAAAAAAAAACACAGAGAAATTATATCTTGGATTAGAAGGGGCAAACACCATGCAAAAACAGAAGAGGTAGGAAGATCAGGGCAGAGATGCTATATAATTTTATATATTCTAGAGTACCTCATTGAGAAGGTGATGTTCAAAAAGGCTTAAGGCAAGTGAAGGAGCTAGTCTTGTATGTATACAGGAGAAGAGAATTCCAGGAAGTGGCATGTGCAATGGCCCTGAGGTGGAGCACATTGGCTTGTGTGAGGAGGAGGGAAAGTATAATAGAAGATAAGGTCAGAGATTAACAGAGGCCCAGTTCATACAGGAATTTTTAGGCCATTGTTAGGATTTTGGCTTTTATAATGAGAGTTTGATGCACAGGAATGACATTACCTGACTTAAGCTTTACAAGGATCAGTTCTTGTTGAAACAAATGGTAAAGAGCAAGGATGGTACCAGGGATACCAATGAGGGGTGAAAACAATAGTAGGCTTTTACCAGTGTGCTAACAGTGGAGATGAGGAGAATTGATCAGATAAAGCATGTAGTTTAAAGGCAGAGCAGATGAGATTTTCTGACTAATTGGATATGAGGCAAAAGAGAAAGAGAAGATGAGGGATAACTCTGGGTGTTTGGCTCTGAGCAGTTAAAAGGGCGGCACTGCCATCAACCAAGATGGAGACAAATGGAGAAATATTGCAGGGGTGAAGATCAGATGCTCCACTTTGGATATATTGTTGAAGATACTGATTAGCTCTTGTAGTGGAGATTTCAAGAAGGCAGTGGATAAAGGCAATTGCTTCAAAGAATTTCACTGCAAAGGAAAGCCAAGAAATGGGTGGTGACTGGCAGGGATGGTAGAGTGAATAGAAGGTTTTGGTTTTCATCATTTGTTTTAAGATAGGAAAGAGTATATTTGTATATGATAATAAAGTTCCAAGAAAGTGAAAAATTGATGAAGCAAGAGAGAGGGGAGAATTGCTGGGTCAATGACCCAGGTAGGAAGATAGGTAGCAAAGGGTGGGATCCAGCACACAAGTGAAAGGATTAGCTTCCTTGCTAAGGTGAGACCACAGAAACAAGTGCAGAGCATAGACCTAATGGATGCAAATGGAGAATTATCTTTCAGTTGTGACTGAGGATGATGGAGGAGGTATTTGAAGTTTGAGGAGAGACGTGAAAAAAATTAGAAGTGTGGTAAAGTTAAGAGAATCAAGAAACATCATTTTCAGGCAGCATTCAGGATAAAGCAGAAAGCACTGGAAGCTCACTTCAAGTAGGTAGTCACTAATTTACAGTGGGATAAATTTGGACAAATTAGGGGCACTTGAGCAGTCGGTTGAGCATCTGACTTCAGCTCAGGTCATGAGCTCACAGTTTGTGAGTTTGAGCCCCACCATCAGACTAGCTGCTGTCAGCACAGAGCCCACTTCAGAACCGCTGTCTACCCCTCTCTCTCTCTGCCCCTCCCCGTCCATGTGCTCTCTCTCTCTCTCTCTGTCTCTCTCTCTCTTTCAAATATATATAAACATTTTTAAAAATTGGACAAATTATACAGTCAGGCAAGTTTGTCTGTTTTCCTCTCATCCTGCTCAGATTCATCGGTGTGGATGTGCAGTAGACAGAATTAGTGGCTTGAACAAGGAAGAACACTGAAGCCAAAAACAGGCAAAGGAACTGGGGATATATTCAAGAGAGTAATTACACTGACTGAAAATGGAATTTAAACTTGTTCAAGATGGAAGAGAGGAGGCACCTGAGTGGCTCAGTGGTTAAGTGCCCAACTCTTGGCTTCAGCTCAGGTCATGATCTAATAGTTCATGAGATCAAGCCCCAAGTTGGGCTCTGTGCTGACAGTGCTGAGCCTACTCGGATTCTCCCTGCCTCTCTCTGCCTCTCTCTCTCTCTCTCTCAATAAAAAACATTTTTTAAAAAAGTAAAGTTATAAAATAAAAAACGAGGACATCAGGAGGGTGTCAGTGACAAGGAAGTAGGATCAATAGGTTGGACATCTAGGTGGGATCAAATGATTGGAATCATGATTCTACAACTAGTGAGCTAGAAGATAGAAAGTGATAATCATGGAGTAGGAAGAGATTGTGAAGATATTGCAATTATGGGTAATGACAAAATTCATTGTCATGAATAACGACAGAGTAACAATCTTTTTATTTGCCCCAGGAAAATCACTACAGAGAAGAAAAACAGAATGTGACCAGAAGAAAATGAAGAGGGGGTTAAACACACAACTGTTGAAAGGATCAACAGCTTTTCAAAGTACCTGCTACGTTGTCTCTTTGGGAATTTTGTGGGTGTGGAGAAAACAGTGAGCAGTAGCAGCCAGTGTGAGAAAAGGGCAACGAGAAGACTTCATTTTCTCAAAGAACTCTCTGCAATTATTTCACCAATTTGAAGTTCATTTGAGTTCTAACACTCTTCTCGTAAAATGCACTTAGTGCATTAGTCATCTACACCTCAGTATAAATTCTGATAACTCGACTGTTCTAATATTCTCCTGTCTCTGAACTTAGATTTGAGCAAGCGGAGGTTCTGAGTAGAAAAATGAAAATGTGGAATAAAAAAACTTTGAGTGATATTCACATCAGCATTACCCATAAGAGCCAAAAAGGAAATGACCCAAGTGTCCATCAACTGATGAATAGATAAATACAATGTGGTATATCCAAACTGTGCAATATTGTATGGCCACAAAAAGATCTGAAGTTCCGATATATGATACCATGTAGATGAACCTTAAAAACATTACACCAAATAAAAGACGTCAGAAACAAAAAGTCATATGTTATATGATTCCATTTATATGAAATGCTCAGAACAGACAAATCTAGAGACAGAAAATAGATTAGTGGTTGCCTAGGGCTGTGCGTACAGGGAGATTGGGAGTGACGGCTAAGGGGTACGGCTAATAAGTATGTTCTAAAAGTGATCGTCATAATGGATGCATACCTGTGAATCTACTAAAAAGCCAGTATAATGGGTGAATTGTGTGGCATGCAAATTATGTCTCAATATTGCACTTTTTGAAAAAAAAAAAGAAGGCTTGCGTGAATTTGGGTGAGCTTTGGACAGCTAAAATAGATGACAGGAAATTATTCATTCAAAAAAGTGCCACAGCTTGTCTTGTGTTAGATGGCACGTGTACATTATATGTGGAGGGAAATTGTGCCAATGGTAAGGTATACCAAGACCGTATTGCCAAGCCAGAATATTCAGTGTGCACTTGGACTCCTCCTTCTGGTAGCCGTGATGGGGTTTTCCTGGTTTGTCTGTATTCTCTCTCCTGATAGCCCCGCTGACAAAGCCCACATTTCTGAGATGATGAGTTGGAAGTAAGATCTAGACATGGACAAGGAATTAGCAACTTAAATAGTCACCTGAATGCCAGATTCATGACCCAAAGCTCATTCATGTCACATCGCACCCTAATCAGATATGCTACCTAGACGTGAGCGTGTTCAGTTATACACACATTTGGGGGAAATTTGTGGTCTCGATTAACTAAAACAAAACATTCTCCATAAAACTAAGTCCTTTTTTTTTTCTTTTTTTGAGGTTTACTTATTTTAAGATCGAGAAAGAGTGAGGGAGGTGCGGAGACAGAGGATCCCAAGCAGGCTCCATGCTGTCAGCACAGAGCCCGATGCAGGGCTCGATCTCACAGACCATGAGATCATGACCTAGCCAGTTTTGAAACAAATTTCGGGAAACTCACTGCAATTGAGAATTGGTATACTATTTAGACAGAAAATCAGGAAAAGATTGAAACAAATCAAAGAAACAAACACACCTGCCAACTGACTTTGAGTTCAGCTACACACAGCTTTAGGAAGAATGAGAATCTGTGGGTCTGGAGAGCCGTCGTACAGTAGGGCGCTTACAGACTAGGGGCGTTTTTAAAGGGGGAGAAGGAAAAACCCTTCTTTCAGGGCAAACCCTGAAAGAAGCTCTTTATCTTTCCTGAAATTTAACCTGAACCCTGCTAAGTCACACACCATGGGTATCTCTGAAATCTTCTCCATCATTGTCCTGGGGCTGTTTGCCAAGGTTGCCCATGACTTCTCTGCAGAAATACGCATGGCCCAAGCCAACCTAGGAAGGTTTTCAGAGCACAGTGTTCAGAATTCAGTTTCTCAACTCAAGCAAAAAAGGATTCGAATCTCACTCTGCTACAGGCTGCGTGTGTGTGACTTTGTGCACAGTCTCCTTACCACTTTGGTCTCAATTTCCAATGGGAATAATAACAGTACCTATCTTACAGGCCTGTTGTAAGAATTAAATGAGATTAAAAAGTCATAGCACTTATTAAAGCAGCTGGCACATGGGGCACCTGGGTAGCTCAGTCAGTTGAGCTTCCAACACTTGATTTCAGCTCACATCAGATCCCAAGATCATGGGCTCTAGCCTCTTATTGGGCTCCATGCTGAGTGTGGAGCCTGATTAAGATTCTCTCTCTCTCTCTCTCTTCTGCACCCCTCACCCCTCTTCCCTGCTTGCACTCTCTCTCAAAATTTAAAACAAAAAAAAGTAGTAATGGTAATATTGCAGGGACAGCTACATTTCCACCCAAATACTCAATGGTATTAGGCCCAATGCAAAAGAACTGCTGTATTGTCACCTTTTGTGAAAGAATTAGGCCCAAGGTCATCAAATGGCCTTCATAAGCTTATAAGTAAAATTCTCCAAAAACATATTTTATGCATTTGACTTTAAGAATCAAATAGGAATTTACTACCAGATATTTAAAACACTTTCTGAACTTGTAGATCTCATGTTCTGTTGGGCATACAGATCTCCAGATACATTTAAAATTACAATTTATTAATCAGTATCATAAAAGTAGGTATGGGCTATAGTGCCACATGAAAGGAAAATTAGTTCTATCAATCTAGGAAAACTTCAGAGAGGAGGTGCCCTTGGAAGGGTAGAAGAAGTTCTAAAGCTGGGGAGGAAAGGAGGGACTGAGTAACTTCATGGCAAGGGAATAGTGAGTAAAATGGGGAGTATGGAAAACAGGTAGGTGGGGACAGGCTGCAAAGGTTTTAACTGCCAAGGTAGAGGTTTGGACCCTATTGTGTAATTAAAGGAGGCAGAGAAGTGGTATGATAACATCTGTGTTTTAGAGAAGAACTGTGGAATATAACTTTAAATATATATGCAAATAAATATATATAAGTAATATATATAATTCACAATAGCAACAAAAATGTATGTAGTACCTAGAAATAACTCTCGTGAAAGATTTTGTGTCAAAGACTCTTAGTTGTCCTTCAATATCCGTTTGTCTTTTTTCCCGGTAGTAGAATCTCTAGTTGAGCACATAACCACACAGTATGAAAACTACCTTCTAGTGCCCTCTGGATAAATGGAAAGTCAACAGACAAGGCACTGCAGAGCCCTGGAAAAGGATGCTGTTTCACACATTATACCACAAGGGATTATCCATGTCCCTTCTCTGAGCAAAGGCCAATACCTCTATCAGCACTCAGGACCCAGACTCCTCTTTCAACAGTATTTCTTCATTAACTATATCTCCTTTGTCTTACAAAATCTACAGTTTCACCCTCCATTAGAATCATTCCCATTGGCTAGCAAATATTTTCCAATATCTATAGTCACTAAAATCAAGAACTTTCTTGTCTGCATACCTACTTCCAGCTACTGCCCTATTTCTCTGCTTCCAAAAATAGCCATTTTTTGAGATTTAAATACATATTTCCCCCAATTCTTCATTTTTTATTCTCTCTTTAGCCTATTCCAAACTGTCTTGGGAACTCATTGTGACACTAACAATAAAGATAGACGTCCATAGTGTCAATTCTCTTCTCCACTTTTCTATTCTCTCCTAACCCAAAAAGCAGCATTTGATGCCACTGTCTCACATTCTTCCTACTGTGACACTCATCTTGCACACCTTCCTGGCTTTCCTGCTTCCTTTCTGTCTGCTCCTATCCAGTCTCCTTGCCTGCTTCTTCTCTTGTACTGACCTCTCAGTACTGGATTTCCATAGAGCTCAATCTTGGACACTTTCTTCTTTCTCTACGTTCTCCCCCCAAAATGTTCTCTTCTATTCCCATGGCTTTAAATACCATCTATAAAAGATGATGACTTCAAAATTAGGTTTTCCAGCCCAAAGTTCTTCTCCCAGCTCCTGTCTAGTATCTCCATGTGGATATCTTAGGTATCTCAAACTTATCAGGTATACAGCCACACTCCTAATATATACACAAACAAAACACATATCTGTTTTTCTCTCACTCATTCTCCCTCACCAAGAGTTGTCCATGATAAACACCTGCATGTCAGCTATGAGGGCTCTGGGTGCATCATTTAGAGCTCCCTTCAAGAAGACCTGTCTCGGAGGGCGTGGTTGGTTTCTAGGTGCACACCTTCAGATCCGTCTCGATGTTCACTGTTCCCTCTGAGGCAGTGCTTCCCCCAGCTGCCCCCAGAATCACTAAAAGCAGGTAAGAGAACTAAAAGCAGGTGGTTTCAATGTGGGCAACCTTGGCCCAGGAACTCTCCACTAGCCTATCCAAGACTTTCTCAAAATGGTGCTGAGGTCTGAAATTCTTCCTAAACAACCCTTTCTTTCTTGCCCTTTCCTTTTTCAGGTGACAGACTGTCTCATGCTCTGGGGTCTCCCCACCTGCCCATACTCCCTCCCTATAAATATCTGTAGGAATGAACATTAATGAACCAAATAATTGACCACCAGTGCCTCATTCAAACACTATCTTTTAATTAGTGTAAGCTTTAAAAGGGTCTCTAAAATGTTTCTGTTTTGGAGCTATATTTTTATGTAATTCCTTAAAGGGAAAGATCAGAATAGGATGACCTCCAGGCAAGCCTGTAGTGGCAGTAAACAAACCCCTGGATCCTCCCCTAATGGATGTCTCCTGAAGCATCACAGAAGGGACACCATGAGGACAACACTTGACTGATACCTACCAGTAAGATAAGGCATCACTGCCTAGTTCATCAATACCTCACAATCTACAGAGTGGAAACTATCACTCTTGAAACATCTGCCCCAAAATCCAATTACCCATGTAGCTGGTCAAAGTACATGAAGAAAGGCCAAGCAAGTTGGTTTAACAATGAAGACATTGCGTGGGATGTATTTTCTGAGGAGGCTGATAGCTCTACCATTGTTAGGAATTGCCCACATTACTTCTCTTTTCACATAGCTAAATTCTGAAAAGACCGAGATAACTTTTTTGGTAACTTCTTTTGGAAGCCATTGAAAAGATATAACTCCCATGGCAACAGTGTTGGGATGGGTCTAAATATATAAAATTCCTAAAATCGAAGTCACTTTTCATTGGCAAAAAAAAAAAAAAAAAATCTAGTATCTCTCAAATAACTATGCCCATAGCTAAAATCTGGCTATTTAAAGTCATGAGCCTATTTTTTTTAAACAAATATTACCCATTACCCGGAGGCAGTCTTCCCTAGTCATGAGATATTTACTGTAACTCTCAAAAAGAAACCAACTCTCCCCTATGCTCAATTTTCAAACCTATTAAATGCTTATATGTTAACCACAGAAGGTTGGGCTAGTTTAGAAACAGCAGAGAAAAGTCAAAGAAGTACTGAGCTAAGATTCAAAGGTCCAGAAATATGGAAAAAGGAATCCAATTCAAAAAGATCCCTGAGTTTTCAACTTTGAATAATTTAAATATTACCCCCTCAGAGAAGCCTTCTATGACTAGTTAGTCTCAATCAGCTCACCATCCATCACTACCACTGCCCCCCAACAAGTAACTCTACCAAAAGCCCTGCTTGGGTTTTCTCTACAGCACTTAATATGAGCTAAAACTATGCTCATGCATTTGATTTTTTGTGTCTGTCTTTCCTTGCTGAAACCTAAGGCCCAAGAGAGCAGAACAGTGTTCATGCTGCTCAGAACACTATCACCAACCCCGTGTTCTGTGTCTGGTTCATGGTAAATATACACCAAGTGCTGGTTGAATGCATGACTTCAATCATGCAGCACAAAAATCCTTTCTTTAAGGTGCATGGCATTGAAAAAGAATTCTCAATTCTCATTCTCAAGAAACTTTCAGTTACATTTGTGTCCCAGCAACATGTGTGAAACCAAGATTTTATTTGTCACCCCAAGTGATTCATCCTTCCCACCTAACCACATAGGCACCACCACAACACCAGCTGGCACACAGGTGATGTGCAGAATGTGGTTCCCACAATGGATGTACTGATTTCTAGCTAGTTCCTTAGGAAAAGGATCATTTCTTTTCACACATGAGTTGACCATTAGTAAAGCATGAATGCTTAAGCGCACATCCATCTAGACTATGGGAAGTGTTTTCACCACTAAATATACCATTCAGATTGACCTAAACATTTTGAGGGGTGGTGGATTAGTAAACATACTTAGACTCATTTAGTTATAGTTTCCCAAGAATAAACAATTCCATGAATAAAGGGAGGAGAGGGACAAGGTGGACTTTGTTCAGAGAGTGAAGATACAGGTAACAACCAAGAGCTCTGTGCACATTTGGAAAAGAGAAAGAAAACTGGCTGTGGTATGGGATTAATTATGCATGCTGCTAGAATGCTGGCTACAGGCTTCAAATGTGTTAGCACTCCTTGGCTTGGCAGAAAGAGCCAAAAACTATTGACAAAGAAAGGTATAAAAGCTCCAGTGATACTGTTGTGGGAAACAAAGACTCTTAGCTATTATTTTAATACCTTATCTACGTGACTTTAGAAAAATCCAGGGTTCCCCTCTCTCCCCACCCCCACCACAAAAAGAAAAAAAAAATCTTGTGTAGAGTGCTGAATTTACATTTTGATGTCGGAATAACCATTGTGTGCTGAGAGCTCTTGCCCCGGCCACACGGGTCCGAGAGAGCCAGGAGACCATCAGTAACGTAACCGGTGCAGTCATCTTGGATGCTTGAGCCTCCCATCTGTGAGGGCACTCCACTCCTCAAAGTCCCATCTTTGCCCATTCTCATTGACCTGGGGTAGGGGTGAGGGGACGCCACACACTCTGAATCCTGTGTTAAGGGTTCTCTGCCCTTCCTTTGGTGGTCTCTTCTATAAAGCAGCTCCTCCCCTCCCTGCTCTTAGAGTTTCTTATTAGGCTACTACTGGCACTATACTCTGTTGGTTTTTATAGCTCTTACCCAGGACCTGAGATCAGATTTCTTCAGGTTCAAATCTGAGAGAGTTGAGTCTTACACACAAAAGTTCTCCTTCCCGATAATAGCTAATCAGCCTCCTCTACTGAGGTGCAAGCCTTTTCAACAGTCTCCTATACCAAGGTGAGTTTCCTGACTATTCCGGATGTTTCTAGCAGTTTCTGGAGCCCCAGAAGCAAGGAACTGGATCCTCAATTTTCCCCCTATTGCCCTAGGAGCCCACATGCAAATGACCTGATATCACAACATTCTCAAAGATTAGTAGATTAGACTCCCTCCTACCTTGCACCCTACCATTATTCCCTTGTCAAGGTGAAACTCTAATGTGGTATGAACTTGGTGCCTTTCAAGAGAATGGAAGTGAGAAACTTAGAAGCTCAGCTTACCAGTCAAAAGCTCTTTGTTTATTGCAGAATCTTATCTAAAGTAGAGAAACATCATAATGAAGACAGAGAGATTTCAGAAAGGACGGATGGAGGGAGGAAGGGAAGGAAGGAAGGAAGGAAGGTAAAGAAAAGAAAAGAGAGAGAAAGAGAGGGGAAGAGAGAGGAAGGAAGGAAGAAAGGAAGGAAGGAAAATCAGTGGCTTTGACTATAGTAAATAAAGGAGGAAAAAACTGTGAATCGGTTAACATTTAGGACTTCTCTGTAGGAGTTGACTATTTCTCCTAAATAGAGAGGTCAGCGGGCTGCCATGTAATATCTATTCAATCAGCTAGAACATTTTGCTTTTTAGTATAATGAAGCTTGTAAATAAAGCTAAGCTCTGAGTTGGTTCCCGAGGGGAAGATCATACAGTTTGCTTTGGTGGAATGTCAAGACATAAGGGGAAAAAGTGATCATCGATAAGCAAGTGCACAGAACTGAATCATTACATTCTTTTTTGTAGACACCCTTCTTTATTTTGAGCCCTATGTTAAGAAATCACTGCTCCTCCTCTCTATAATTAACCTGGCATTTGGGGGCTACCATTTGTAATGGCCTATAAGAGCCTCTCTATACATTTCCCCCATCGTGTACCCATTGCATACCATTTGTTTGCATTCCATTTGTCAGCATGTGCATTTGTACTTGGTAGATTTGTGGGAAGGGGGAGAGGATCCAACAGTCACACTAAACTCAACAACAAAAAAATTAAAGTGTTTATACTGCTGTGCTGGGAGTAGACTATCTTCAATAACCCCAGGAAACCTAATACTTACCCCATTAAGCCTTCATAAAATTCATTTTCTTGCTTCCTCACACACACAGATTTGACAAATTCAAAGAAAAGAAAATAGATCTGCTCCATACCCTAAAAGGATGTGATTTTTTATTTCATTTCTATCAATTTCTAAGTGATATGCAAATAAAGCAGGGGGATAAGAATAGAGCTTGATAAAAATCAAATGTCAAGGGGCCAACCACAGTAAGCTAATAAAGCCTTGAACAAAATTAGCCAGAGATAGTCATCTGGCTTGACTTTTCTTTTCCATCTGAATTACCATTCTTCCCCTATTCAGGACTGCCCTGAGAGGGCTGATTACTATTGTGGTACCATAATGGCTTAGGATTTCATTTTTCAGATCCCAAGGTCCATGAAGAACAAAGTAGACTGCTCTTTGGAATTTTACTTAACAACAACAACAAAAATAGAAACACTCATAAAAACAGAGAACAAACTGATGGTTGCCAGAGGTGTGGGTGAAATAGGTGAAGGGGATTAAGAGGTATACACTTCCATTTATAAAATAAATAAATTACAAAGATGGAAAGTAGAGCATAGGGAATATAGTAAGTGCATTGTAATAACATTGTACGGTGACTACACTTATCATGGTGAGCACTGAGTGATGTATAAAACTGTGGAATCACTATGTTGTACATCTGAAATAATATAACATTACATATCAACTGTACTTCAATAATAAAAATATAAATTCATTTAAATTGTTTTTAAATTTCTCTTCTGAAAATATTTTGATAATATACGATTAAAATTAGATACATACTAAAAGGAATACTTTTGCTCCTGAGATTTTTTTTAAAGAGGGGTAATGAACAACTGATGTGGGCATAAAATGGCAGCTGTCTCTGCCACTATTTGGGCTATACTCGACCTTCAATTTTCACAGGAAATAAGGGCTCAAGAACTTCCAGCTCTAAGGGAGTTCCTACAGATCTGTTTGTGGCAACTGTAATTCTTGGTACTTTGTGTTCTCTTAAATTCCCACCCCACCCACACCACTGCATGACTGCATAATGCAATTCTTTCAGTCTTTGCCCTGGGCACACATTAAGCAATCTAAATCCCACAGTCAGAATCTCACCAAAAGAAGAGGAGAGGGGAGAGGAGAGGATCTAATGATGAAAGAACAAAGATTTTTTCATACTGTGCTAAAATAGAGTAAAACTTCCAAATGAAAATGTTTGGGCTTTTTGGTTTTTGTTTCACTCAGGTTCTGTTTGAAGAGGTCTAAGACACACAAAAATCACTGGCCCTTACAAATCATCCATGTCTCCAAACAGAGACCCATTAAATATTTTAGAAGTAAACTTTGAGTTGGCATCTTTCAAAACACTTATTTCCAAAAAATCTTCAAGCTAGAATTACAATTGTCTGGAATCCAATCTGTCATGAACAAAACCTCAAAGGCTTCATTCGTAATAGTGAAGTGGACTGAAGGGCAGACACACTGACAGCTGGCTCATTTCTTGCTTTGCCATGTAAATCCACTTGAACATAACTGGCTTGCACCCTAACTTTCAGAGTGATGGCTCTGAACCTAGCCAATCTAATTGGATAAGCTTATAACATATCTCCATAATGACAAAGAATCAGACCAAGCCTTCTAAGATTTCCACAGTCGGTCTAATGGAAAGACTGCTGGACGGAGAATGTTAGCATTTAATGAACTGGATCCCTGCCCAAATTAGTCAATCCATCTTTGCCTCAGTTTCCCGTGTTGGAAATGAACATAACTGATGGCTTCTTGGTTCACAGAGAAGAATGAGATTCTGGCCTTTCTCCTGAACAAGTCAATTACAAGATTAGGTTATATGTGGGGAAAGATGCATTCAGCAAATGTGAGAGCACTGAAAGAATTAATAACATGCCTGCAAGATTTAATAGACTTTCTAAGAATTTGGCTTGTACAATAAGATAATTTAGTAGTAGTAGTAATAATAATAGTTACTATTTATTACATGACTATTATGCCCTTCAACCACCTTCACCTAAATATTCATTTAACCTTGATCAAAAAATATTATGGCAACTATTATTACTATCAGTTTACATGCAAAGAAACAGACTCTCTGAGATATTAAGTGATTTTTTCCAAGTTCACTCATCTAGTAAGTGGAAAATCTGGAAAATAAGCCCACGTCTCTCTGATTCTAAAACCACCTACATTTGTTAACTTTCTAACAGCAGAGAATCAAGATTTTGATATATGTGTATTAGTTAAGGATCATTAATAAACATACATAGGTAAATTTATTTATAATATATGTATACATATGAATACCTATGTATAGTCTTTGAACACCACATACCTTATAGAATAAACAGGGGATTTATAAGCCTGTACACGGACAATTTAAGTTCGTCACTCCATCATCTGCTAAGGAATCTGCACCTTGAGGAGATTACTTACTTTGTCTATGACCATCTAGAAAATCAGGAGCTGTGACTATACAATTTCTCCTTTGCTTCCCTACCCCCTACCCTGACTTGATTTCTTGGTTAATTAACTCCTAAGTGTCCAAATATAAAAGACTAAAACACTCAGCTCAGCTGTCACCTCTGCTAGAATGAGTTGGCTGAACTTTGGCCTTCCCTCTGCCCTAAATCTGACTGGTGACCTAGCACTTTTCACACAGTGTTTACTTGTCTTCTGTTTACCTCCTGTTTTTTCCACTAAAAAGGGTTCATTGTCTTATTCATCTGTCCCAGCACATAGCACAATATTGGTTACATAGTCAGTAGACATTTAACCAATGCATGATGGATGGATGAATGAACAAACTATCAGAACCCAGAATATCTGAACTTCCATTTAGTAGTGATACTGCTTAATAATTCCATATCCAATTTCCAAATTACATTCTTGTGATGGCCAACTGTTCTTTGAAACCTCTTAGGGAATACAGGTATTTCAGGTCTAAATACTAGAACCAGGAATACCTATGTCTAAATTTGGGAGTCTAGTCAAACTATGAATCAATGACTTCTTTATGGGGATGAGTGTACCTCAATGATCAGTTTCAACCTCTCTCATTGCATTTATGATCCCAATACAAATAGAAGGGTATTTATTTTGCTATACCAACAAAAGGTGAGATTCAAATTTATGGAGGAAGGTGAAGCGCCTGGGTGGCTCAGTCAGGTAAACTGATTTCAGCTCAAGTCATCATCTTGAGGTTCATGAGATTGAGCGCTGGGTCAGGCTCTGCTCTGACAGCACAGGGCCTGCTTGGGATTCTCTCTCTCTTCTCTCTCTCTCTGCCCCTCCCCTGTTCACACACATATACTCTCTCTCTCAAAATAAATGAATAAACTTCAAACTTATGGAAGAAAGAAAAAGAAAATGCAGAACTTTCAGGAAACTGAAGGAGCCGCACTCAATATTTCTTTGTGCAAATCTAGGACACAGATTTCTAAGTACTCAAATGCTAAAACTTACAATCAGTTTCTCTTTCAACTACAATCACAAACTTGAAGAGAAAAAGAAAAAAACAATTTTTCAAAACAAAAGCAAAAAAAAAAGCTCAAACTTTTCACATTCAAAAAGCAGCTGAGGACACACAGAAGCACCTGCACCACTGAACCACCCAGTTTTGTATGTGCTATCACATATCATGATGCCATTCGAGATACTTTTAACTTCAGGAACACTTTTTAGTTGGAATATTTTAAACATCACATTGAATCAACTGGGTAAAAGTGAAAGCGTCAAGTGAAGGTAGGTATCAGAGTGGAATATTTTTTAAAACACCCCAACCTGAAAACAATGCTGAGGAAGGGCTACTTCCTTACACTGTGAACAAAGGAAGGAAAGTGAATAAGGCAGCCTTCCTCACCAAAGGCTCAGACTCAAAACAACATTTAAAGCTCAACCTAAATGGTTCTTTTCATCTCCTCTATGGTGCACACTAAACAAGGGCATGAGAGCCTCAAAGTTCATCTGTATGAGTGGTAAATGGCAGAGAATTAATTGTGCTGAGGCATCTACAGTCCTTGATCTTGGTGGGATGATAATGACAGACTATTTAGCCTCTTGCTTTTCCCTGGTTTAAAGAGATGCTAATGCTTTTCATGATACCAACTATTTTCATGTCCATTTATAAACTGAAGCAGAGAAAACTAGAACATAACATCCCAAATATGTTAAATATTAACTTCTCAGGTAATGTGCACATGAGAGAAAACAAATTATAAAACAACTTCATTGTGTTTGATGGGTGTTTGGGGGAATTATTTGGCTACATATATTTGGTTGGTTAGTAGGTAATTTTTTATTAGTGGCTATTTTTGATAGGCTGTTAGGCAACTTGAGGCTGTGTTCTGAAAACAGGTGCCTCCTTCATTCCCAAAAGTCCAATAATTGAACAAATTCTATATTCTTTCCACTAAATCAGTTGTTGCAATTCTAGGAGACTCAACCTGAAAGAGCTGTATGATGCTTAATTCGAAAGCAATATGCTTAACCACACTTCTACTATCTGTTAGTAGAATTTTTTTTGTACCGATGTACCTTTGCAATACTTTACTTATAGAAAAGTCATAGCATAATCTTTACACAAGTTGCCTTTTNCAATAAACTATTTGTAAAAAAAAATAAATAAATAAAAATAAAAATAAAAATTAAAAAATGGCTATAGACTGTGTACAGTCTTAAAATATCAATTCCACAAATCATCAAAATAATCAAATTTGTTTGTCATGCATAATGTATTATTCTAGGCATATAATGATATATGAGGTTAAACCTCATGCTATGGTACCTATTACAACTAAAGAAAAACAGAGATGGGATGATATTGTGGACTGAGATGAAGCTTTGAGACTAGACACTCCTAGAATTAAATCCTGTTTCACTGCCCGCTGGATACAGTAGTGTTGATTACTGATTTCCAAATCCATTAAGTAGGCCTATAAAGCACCTGGCACAAATGGACAATCAAATAGAAGATTACAATCATCATTATTCAGCAATTATTTGTTGAGTGTTCATAGGAACCAGGACTGTTCTAAGCACTTAGAATACAGACAGAACTTTTCACTATCTAGAAGTTATTGTCTAGTGAAAGAACACAGGCAATAAACAAACAGAAAGAGTGAAATCTATAGTACTATAGAAGATGAAAAAAGTTATGGCAACCAATAGAACAAGGTGAGAGGAATTTCTAGAACCAGAGAGAGGTTTTGGCAATTATCTGTGGTCAAGGGAAGCCTCACTGGGAAGGTGATATCTTGGCAAAGGCCAGAAAAAGGTGAGGCAATGAGCCATATAGATATCTGGGGGAAGTGGGTTCCAGGTGGAGGTAACAGCCTTAGACAGAAAAGAAGTCTACACTGGAGATATGAACAAATTCAGAGTTTGGGCATATAAAAAGCATTACAATGAAACTAAATGAGATCCCTGGGGAGTGAGTAGAGATGAATGGAGAAAAAAAAGGCGCCAACAACTGAGCCCTGGTGCAGTCCAATTTTAAGTGTCGTGTAAAAGGAATGAACAAAGAAAGCTAAGAAAGAGATCCCAGTGAAATAAGAGTAAATCAAGAGAGTCAGATATCCCAGAGGCCAAGGGAAGAAAGAAGGGAGGAGGAAACAAGTCTGTCCAATGCCATGGATGGTTCGAGAAAGAAGAGCACCTGCACTGTAGACTGTCTTGAAGCCTATTGCATCTTCCCCACTTACCCTCTAAACCATAAAGCTCAAATTAACTATCAAAGACATGAATATATTGCCATCCCAATTATAGAGAATACTCTTGAGATGAAAATAAATCATTATCAGGAATCTCTTGTAATTTATGACGCTTCCCTATTCACATACCTGTTTGTTACTTGTGCATAACAATTAAATCCCACCCCATCCTGGAGTTTACTAGAAAAGGAAAGGATGCAAAAAAGCCCGTATTTCCCAGTGATGTGGGAGAATAAGAGTCAGAGGTAAGCAGAATTGAGATGGTCTGGTTAGTATGTAATAAATCTGAGGGTCTGGATTTTTTTTTAACAATTCTTTCAGAGACATATTATGAAAAAGGAAATTCCCTGTCTTTAGGCTGACACCATTTCTGGCCTTCAGAAATATGTGAAGTCATAAAGAAAGAAGGACATTGAATGATAGAGAGAAAAGAGTCAAAGGGAGAGTGAACATTCACTTTTTTTTAACAGGATCTGGGTTCAAAAGAGCTCTAATATACTCTTTTCGCATATATATCCAAGAAATATTTACTTCCTGCCTTTGGTTTCCTTCAATTTTCTTCCTGCCACTATTTTATTTGAATTTAATTCTCTGTGTTTTCAATGCAAAATCTCTAATCTAAGCTTCCCTTTTGGACTCAATTTGGAACCTACAAATTTTCATTCTTCTCTCCAATTTAACGCTGAAACATTTTTTGGCTTCCACCCTTATAAACCATTCCCACTGCCATTACTTTGGGGTTATATAATATTTAAATTAGCACCTTAAGTACTATTCCACTTACTTTGTCCTATTTCTTGACCTCTGGATTCAGACCTTCTGAAAGACAGGAAGAAGCCTGGGGACTTTCCCGCTTCAGAACATTGGCAAATTTTTAAACCCTTTTATTTTTTGTTATTTATTTATTTGTTTTGAGAAAGAGAGAGAAACAGAGAGACAAAGAGAGCCAGTAGAGCAGGGGGCAGAGAGAGAGAGAGAGGGAGAGGGAGAGGGAGAGGGAGAGAGAGAGAGAGAGAGAGAGAGAGAGAGAGAATCCCAAGCAGGCTCCACACTGTCAACACAGAGCCAGAGATGGGGCTCAATCCCACGGATCTCAAGATCATGACCTAAGACAAAATCAAAGCCAGATGCTCAACCAACTGAGCCACTCAGGTGCCCAGAAACTCTTTCCACAGGCACTCACATTTCATATCTCCTACCTTCCTTCCTAACCTTTTCCTCTTTCTGTATGTCCTGAAGCCAACAGTTTTTTTCTCCTAAAATATGAATTTGATCTTTCATCTCCCACTCCCCTAGTCCATTTTCTCTAAACATCAAATTCTATGCATGAATGTATATTTCTACCAGTCTTTCTATTTAATTTGTCCTCTCTAACCCAGGTAGGACCATCCCCTTTCTCATCCTCTATCACATTATGTTTCCCTCCCTCTCACACTTAGAAATGACTTCTCGGCTTTTAAGTTCTGCTCTCTCCCTGCAGTGGCTTTTCTGCAACTCGTACTAATCTTTATTCTTCATTTCACACCTACTGCTTGTGCTACACAATACCCTTTTTCCCTGTGCTATATACTATCCTGGTCCCAAATAGTGCAATAGTTAGCACTTTGTTTTATCACAGTATGATGACAGCTGGTTTACTATTCTTTGTCCCCTGTTTCTAGTATATGTCTTACCTCCCCAACCAGATAGCGAATTCATTTTAAGAAAGGACACCGTCTCAGAACCGCTTATATCCCTTAACTCCTAATGTAATGTAAGCTCGGGTAATTGATTTGTGCCTCCTAACTCTTGCCATACTCATTTATATTGGTTGGCAAACAATATAGTCTTCACTAAAATTGCTTTAACAAGATATCTGGAAGCATATAAGTTCTATCATATATCTGTTTTATAAAGACTGAATTTGGTTATGAATATCTGGTTAACATTTAATGAATACTAGTTCACTAGATTATGCTGCTTTGGGGACTACAGTTCTAAATATTTTGTGATCCTGCTTACTTTCTGAGATACAATATATTTTATAAAGCCAGCTGAGGCTTCTTTCCAGAATGCCAAACTCATGTATCCAATTTCTCCTCAACATCTCCATGTGATAACTAATTGACTTGTCCAAAACTAAGCTCTTGGTACTCCCCTGTCTGTAAAACCAGAACTATTTCACCAACCTATCTCAATTGATGGCAAATTCCATTGGTTCAGTCCAAAAGTCATAGAGTTATCATGAATCTTCTCTTTCTCTCAAAGTCTATATCCAATATCAGGAAATCCTCGTAGTTCTACAGTTCAACCAATTCCCCATACGCTCATTGCTATCACCTTGGCTCAAGTGGCCATCATTTCTCAACTGGATTACAGCAATAGTATCCTACATAGTCTCACTCCTTCCATCCTTATAAAACATGCTAGGTCACGTCACTTTTCAGTTCAAAATATCTCACTGGCTTCTCATCTCACACAGAATAAAAGCAAAGTCCTCACAGTGTTCTATGAGACCCTACATGGGTTGAAGCCTGATATATTTCCAACCACAAACCACAGTGGCCCTGTGGTCTCCTAAAAGGTATAGTTATGCCAGGCGTAGTTCACCTTAGAGCCTTTGCACAGACTTCCCTGGATACATTCTTCCCACCAGCAACCTCATGGCTGACCCCCACCCCTCCTTCAAGGCCTTCTTCAAATGCTCCCTTCTCATTCTAAATTCCAAATTGCAACCTTCTACTCATTAGCAAACTTTATTCTCCTTCCTTGCTCAATTTTCTTTCCATTGCACTTATCACCATGTCTGTCATAAAAATGTGTCTCCCAAACATCCAAATAAAGGAGCATAACTGATAAAGGGTCCCAGCTGTTTCACCCTGAAATCCAGCCCTGCATCTGCCTCAAGACCATGCCTCTCAGGGGCTATTCCCAGCCAATGGCTGAGTAGGGCAGGAATGCTAAAACAGGCTCATCCCTGGGAGATGCAAGCCCTCTCTGGTAGCTGACTTTGGCTCCAGGACTTTCAGATGGCCTTTTGGTCTGATTTAGGCTGCACTGCAGATCAGGCTGTTTCCACTCAACTTTCTCTTTGTCTCTCCCTCACTGGAGCCAGACTTGCATCCCGGTCTGACCACTCTCCCAGGCTTTGCCATCTCCCGCCCTCTCTGCCTACCTCCATCTTCTCTCATACAGCCATTCTCCTAATAAAATCCATTACTTTTTTTTTTAATGTTTTTATTTATTTCTAGGAGAGAGAGAGAGAGACAGCGTGAGCAGGGGAGGGTCAGAGAGAGAGGGAGTCATAGACTGAAACAGGCTCCAGGCTCTGAGCTGGCAGCCAGCACAGAGCCCGACGCGGGGACTGAACCCACGAACCGCGAGATCATGACCCAAGCGAAAGTCGAGGGCTTAACCGACTAAGCCACCCAGGCGCCCCTAAAATCCATTACTTTTAACCCATCTTGCCAAATGTTTCTCAAGGAATCCAACTAACGTAATCACCTTCTCACTTACTCTATTTTGCTTGCTTATTATGTTTCTCTTTCATTGCCTACCAGAATAGAAGTTCCAGAGAGCAGGAATTTTGCTCACCTTTGTACCCCGAACACCTAGCACAGCGCCTGACTCATCATAGGTGCTCAATAAATACGTGCAGAATGAATAACAAATGTTCTAAAAATATTAGTAATTATCAGCTAAATAAATGAATAAACACATCATGATAGCAATCAATTGCCACAATTCTGCTCCCTCCTAAATTCCTTAGTCTTATTTTATTGAATCCTCCCTTACACTAGAAAACCTTTGGGTTTTCCCAGAGCAAAAATGAGATTTGAACGGTAAATTGTTTTTAGGAAAAGATCCAGACTAATAATTGGATGACCGCCCATCCATTCTGGGCAGCAAACATGCAATTTTGACTGAGATATTTATCACTACTGTTCTCTTGTATTTAATTTCAGCAAGGACCTACATATAAACAAAAGCAAAAGTTTTGAAGGTTTGATTTTTTTTAACTTGAATATCCATCCAATAATAACCAAAGTTGGTCCATGCCTAACCAATTTTCCAATTCTCTAGTTTTCTGAAATGTCTCTCTTGAGTATGTATAAACAAGGACACACTATTCTCAAGCATGATTTCAGACTCTTCAAATTGGTGAGTTTCACCTAGGGCTCTGTGGTTGGGTTGTCCAAATGACAATACGGAAAAATCTTTTCTCTCTAGGGCCACTAAGTTACTTCGTTATTCCCACGGAGTTGTGCCGAAGGGGGCTGTATCCAGCTGTAAGTGTTCTGGGAGCCAGATGGAGGAGGAGGCTGGAGCTCCAACTCTGGCTCATAAAGACCGATAATAACCTTCAGCCTGGGTCTCACCTTGCCCGTTTCCTTGAGTAGGCCCTAGTGAATGGCTATTATAAAATCAGTCAGACCATCCTAGTTTTGCCATTCTTAGCTGTGTGGCAAATTACACCTCTGAGCCACAGGTTCCTCATTTTTAAAATGGAGATAATAGCATTCTCTTCCAGCACCTTGTAAGACATATGGTATGTGAAGCATTTGTTTATAGAGAGTACTCAATAAATATTAGGTATTGTTATTACAATCAACAATGCAAAGGACATTAAACCACAGGTTTGCTATTTGGCATGTCTTTTTAACCTCTTCAGCTGAATGTTGATATGAAGGTACTTGATAGCATCCAAACACGTAACAATGAGGTAGATGGTAATTAGGGTTTGCTACATCAAAATTTAATCAAAGGAATCATAGGGGAAAGAAAACAAAGTCAATTGTAAAACTTCCAGCCTCTGCTAAGAGTTTTACTGGGCTTGACGTTCTTTTTCTAAAGGGCAAGGGAACACCCACACAATGTCAGGCTGCATGAGTTACAGAATGTCTGGTCACACTTTGAAGGGCTCACTCCTTTCTCTTACACAACTGGTGAGGTCAAAATGGGCACCTTCCTGAAACCCGAGAGTGTCATTTCTGAATAAGGTCCAAGAAAGAACAGCATCCCATGGAAATCCAGGACAAGAAATAACCAAGGGCTGTCTTGACATTTAAACCTCACTGAACACGGCTGGTGGGCCAATAGTCATGTTAACACCTTCGATTTCTCCATGACCTAAAGATTCCAACGTTTGAAACAAACTGCTAAAGCAGGAGCAGGAGAGAGAGGGAAGGGCGATGTGATGTCAATTTACCACTATGTTAAGTTCTAAAATAACTGTAGAATTTATTAGTAGTATTATCTGAAGCCAATCAGAAGAAGAAAGGCAAGCAAGTGGCTTAGGCCAGTCAAGGTGAGTCCCCATTTTTGGAAACTCTGGAGGAGGGTGCAGGTAAACTCTGTACCAACACACAAGGAACCACACATACAGGGATGGCTGTGTGTTGTTAGAGCAGAGGCTGATTAAACGCTCAGCTCATGGGCTTTCCCGTGCCACTCCTGGAAAATAATGAGTTGGGTAAGGAACAGTTAATAAGAAAATGTGACTTGCTAACTGTGCACATTACAACAAAGAGCTGGCAGCTCCTGAAGGAAAAGGGCTGGTGCGGCTGCCGTTCAAACTTGTCAGTCAGCTCTCGCCAGCAGCCTCAGGGTCTGCCTCCCCAGCACACTCTCATTACATGTGTCTGTCTGGCCTGATCTGTACATCTGCTCAGAGACGCTCCTGCCGAGCCGGGGATTTCTGCCTTCCTCCACTGGTGCAAAGAGCTTCTCCTCTGTCACCCCTCTCCTCTCCCCAAGGAGGCTCCTGCTTTATGGTAGCTTTGGACTTCCTGCACCGTCTGCCTGCCCTTCACTTCTAGAATGGAAGAAGCTGAGCTGGTGAAGGAAAGACTTCAGGCCATCACAGTAAGTCTGCGTACACTTATAACTCACGGAGGTGGTTGCTTAGGGGAACGGCAGACACGTTGCTAGTGCCCCTGCTGCTGAGCCCCTGTAAGTGGAAAAACAGAACTGTCATCCTTCATGGACGCGACTCTGTCGCTCTCTTAACCCCTGTGACCCTCTGTAATTCTTGGGCTTCGGAACCTGAGTGCAGGGCAATGTTCTTTATTGTCGCAAAAACCGTGCCTATGTTTTTAGGAGCAGTCAGAAGCTAAGGAGGCAGTCTGGTTGACATTCACCTTCTATGTGCCTTAAAAATGCAGGTTTTCCTTCAGTTGGTGTTTGCCAGATCAAAAAGCAGGTCCCCAACTTAGCAACTTTTTTAAACAGTGAATACACCAAAAAGTTTCTCTTTTGTAAGGGGGAGAGAGAAAGAAATGAAACCAACAACTAGAAACTTTTTATTTGTAGTGCGGTAGTATGTTACAGAAAGCCTAACAGAATGAAAACGAATGTGGCTGTACTTAAACTAAGCATTAAACAAGAGAAAAGTAGGTAAAAGCACGTATCAGATTAATTCTTTGATATCAGTTTTCAGCAGAGTCACAAACTGAATAAGATCCTGATGAAGGAATGCAGTTGCATGCAAGGCAATGGATTTGGAAAATATCTCATTAATACCGGGAAGGAAAATAGTGCATTTCTTATGTCTGTTCTGGGAAAGAATCAAAGCAAGAAATAAACTACTTTCCTTAAATGACCCAGCTTTTTTTTTTTTAATTTTATAAAATCCTATATTTGGCAGTAACCTGTAAATCTGTAGCACAGTCATTTGTGATTAGCTACAATTTGTGATAGAATTTTTTAACAACTTGGAAATCCACATCCCAATCTCTAAGCATTTTCTTCCACTGAAGTTAGCTGTCGGGAAGAAATGAATACTTAAGCCAATTTAACAATAAATTATATTTTTTTAAAAAAAGATGCTAAATCAGGATAGGTGGGAGGATATTATTCTTTGCTCTTCCAATTCCCAGAACATAAATAATAATGATAATCCAAATTTAGAATTTTTATTAAATGGATACAATGTCTCAGAACCCAAAAAGGATTCAATACATTGAAACATTTTCTCAGCCAATAGTAAGGAACCAGAAGTCCAGAAGTCCACCAGTAAGGCTGGCACTTTTCCATAAGACAATGCTTTTGAAAGGTCTAACTTCTAATTAGTACATTTTCCTTTCTTCAGAAAACTTTGGTTTGGATCATTGTTTGTTTTGTTCTTTTTTTTTTTTTNTTTGTCGTTAAACTCAGCCACTGTTTCAGCTGTCAGGCTTTAAGGGACAGGAACTGGGCCCTGCTCTGTTGTTTTTGGCATGGGCTTTGTGCATTACAGCTGTTGTCTAAAGGTTACTTTATTACACTGTGTGAGTTGTGTGGGCACAGGCTCAGCCTTTGCTTCTACCTCCTAATTTACTAAACTATGTCATGTAGCCAGTGAAACACACAAGTAGCCCCCTGTTCCCCATTTTCTTTTTTGAATCATAGCACACCCTTCTTTTAGCCCTTATTACCTCCAGCCCCTTATAACTCCCACTGAAGCAGCACATGTTTTAAAGATATGACTGCATATAGTTATTCAGGAAGACTAGGAATTTGTACTGAGGGCTCTGAATGCAAATAGAGGCATAATGCCTTACAAGCAGACAGGAGAGTAAGTAGGTTCCTGAATATATCAGTGTGTCCTTTCTCGGATGATTAAAACTCTCTCTCTTTCATTCTCTCTCTCTCTCTCTCTCTCACACACATACACACACACACACGCGCGCGCGCTCAAACTCCTACTTTTTAATTACTCCATTTGCCTNAACTCTCTCTCTTTCTCTCTCTCTCTCTCTCTCTCTCTCACACACACACACACACACACACACGCGCGCGCGCGCTCAAACTCCTACTTTTTAATTACTCCATTTGCCCTGAATATATCCCATTATAAGGAATTAAGCAAATCTCCAAAGTAAGATCACAAAGTAATTCTTTCTTCTTAAGTTTATTTATTTTGAGAGAGAGCCACAGAGCACACAAGTTAGGGAGAGGTAGAGAGAGGGGTATAGAGAGAATCCCAAGCCAGCTCTGCAGAGCCCAACATAGGGTTCAAACCCACAAAGATCCCATGAAAGATCATGACCTGAGCCAAAAACAGAGCCACCCAGATGCCCCAAGATCACAAAGTAATTCTGTCTTGGAAGTAATATGTTTATATGAAGGTTGTAGGGGGTAAAATTGGGGGCGGGGGGAGTTCATGGGAATAAATTCACACTAGCCTGCACCTCACCAGGCTAAGCACAGTCACATTTGTCACAACCTGGAGGGAAAAATGGAGCAGTGGCATGTCCATGGAAACAACACATCCCCTCATCTGCCTCCTAGAAGCCCTGGGAGATGCCAGCTTTCTCCACCCTGGCCTTACAAGGAAGCCACCTCAGAGCCCCCCACCCCCATCCCCCCAGGAAAATGAAAACATTCAGTATCCAGAAACGTTGCTGGGACTGTTTCACTTTTGGAAGTATTTAAAATCTTGCAAATCTCTGACCTAAACTAAAACTCAAACACAATCTTCTCATTTTAACCGTTTCCCTCCTATTTCCTTACACTGAAATAAATTTGTATACTTCAGGAACAAAACCTTAAGACTATCCCAGTGCACCTCATAGACTTTATTAGAAAAGAAAAAGACTTAAATTTTTTAACATTTATTTTTGAGAGAGAGAGACAGAAAGACAGCACGTGCACAGGGGAAGGGCAGAGACAGAAGGAGACAGAATCTGAAGCAGGCTCTAGGCTTCCAGACCATTAGCACAGAGCTTGAAGTGGGGCTCGAACCCATGAACCATGAGATCATGACCTGAGCCGAANCCCCCCTCCCCCCCACATCCATCCATCCTCAGTTTTTGTCAGCATTCAAGAGTCTCTCATGGTTTGCCTCTCTACCTTTCCCCACCATTTCCCCTGTTCTTTTCCCCCTTGTTCCTCCGTTAAGTTCCTCCTAATCCTCCTATATGCTATTTGGTTTTTATATTAAAATTTGTTCCTCCATTTCCTGGCTATGAAATGAGATGATCTTTGTTGTTTTATTTATTCCACCTGGTTTGGGATGTCCAAGAAGTCATTATTTCTACTCCAAGGAGTTGGAAAAAACAAATGTATATGCCTATAACTTGACAGAACCAAGAGCCAGTCTTCTGGTTCCTCTAAGAAAAATAGATTAAACACAGTAGGTAGACAGAATGTGGCATGTTGGCCCTCAAACTGAAAGCTAAATTACTATAATAGTGTCATTCATTTCTCATATTGGTAAACTGAATTTTAGATTGTCAGAAGTCTTCTCAAAGACTTAAAGAGAATAAAGAAAAAATTATGAAAGTACACATAAATGATTGTTTAAAAGACAGTATATCAGTTCGGGTATACTAAATATGTATTCTATTTTGCACACTTACTGTCACATTTTTCTTTCATTACTTTATCCATGTGCCAACTCTTCCTTTACTTTATTAACTTAGATAGAAGTATCTCTTCACCAAAGAGTCCATTTTTCAGCTACAGCTCAAAAATAGGGTTATTTCAAATTGATTAGGTATTACTCTGAAAAGTCTCTTGAGGCTCTTTCAAGTTAGTACATATTTTAACAACTAGCTGATTTTTATACAAACAAAGCTATTGAAATAGACTAGTAATTTGAAATTCACTTTTAATATTGCTCGAATGGGGGCATCTGAGTGGCTCAGTCAGTTGAGTATCCGACTCTTAATTTCCACTCAGGTCATGATCCCAGATCCCAAGGTTGTGGGATCAAGCCCTGCTTGGGCTCCACTTGGGATTCTCTCTCTCCTCTGCACCTCCCTGCCCCCCCTCTTAAAAAGTAAAAAATTAAAAGTTGNGTATCCGACTCTTAATTTCCACTCAGGTCATGATCCCAGATCCCAAGGTTGTGGGATCAAGCCCTGCTTGGGCTCCACTTGGGATTCTCTCTCTCCCTCTGCGCCTCCCTGCCCCCCCTCTTAAAAAGTAAAAAATTAAAAGTTAAAAAAATATTGCTGGAATGGACGACACCAATATCTCCAGCATTCTCAGGAAGAAGGGAATGCAGACTGACTGTAATCCCCTACACGGCTCCTCTCTGAGAGGAAACTTGGCCCATGTGAAAACAGTGAAAAGACCCAGGTGAATTCCCCACAGAAATAGAAAGATCCGCTTACGATTAGTAATATTCCATATGCTCTTGACATCCTCCTCTGTAAGGAACACATTATCTTATCTCCATTCCTACTATGACCTCAGAAAATGCTGTTCCTTAATAACATGGGACACTAAGACTGGAAAACTCCTAGATCTTAAACTGGCTGGAGATCATAAAAATAGCACTGTTTGGGGGTTGACCTCAGAAGAATTTGGAGAACTAGAATCAATCAATCTTTTGGAGAACAGACCCAGCTGGGGAGAAAGGGGATAAGAATGAAGCTCACACTTTTATTCTCATCAAGGCTTATCTTTAACTGCTAGGAATGTGGGCGATCAGCTCATGCTCTCATTCCTTTATTCAATTAATGGTTATTGAGCACCCACTGTGTGCCAAACCTTATGCATTTAAATGAAAGGAAGTGAAATAAAGGAAACTAGGAGTGGGTTGCAGATCACAGTGGCGTTGGCACAGTGTGCCTTGTGTAGAGGGTGACATTTAAGCACAGGTGTGAAGGAGGTGAGCTCTGTCAAAATTTAGACAACAGGAATAATCACAACAAGCACCTGCCTAGGATTGACTCCATTTGGAAGGGAGCCATGTAAAGTCCTGACACTGGAATTTGAGCAGCAGCGCCAGATTTGCCGGCCAAAGCTGCTCGTGACGCAAAATAATAAGGAGCTCTCACATTTCCCCAGGTCCACTCCCTATTTCTTTCCACTCCCAAAGCATTTTTTCTAGACTTGTAAACATAGGAATTTGGGAGGCAGAGAATTCTTTGCATAAAACAGAAATCTACCTGATACACAGACCAATATTAAAACAATAACAAACACAGGTCCTGGCAGGTTCTAGTTATTTCTTTAGCATTTGTGGCTTGCCAATGGACAGTGCCCTTCATCTCATTTGCTTTTTGTCAATATCTGGGACCTTTGAGCAGTTAATAAGACAGTTAATGGCCTCAACGCAGGACCTGCTACACAATTTGTGCAGCCAGTATACAAAGAAAATCTGGGGACCCTTGTGCAAAAAGCATTCAAAATATCCATATGGCGGCAGCACAGCGTTAAATGAAGTTCTGGGCCCTTCCCAGCATGGTGCCAAGTATGTCTTAACAGGTCACTTGCCCAGCAACCAGCCTCCTGGGCCAACCATATCCATCTTTTCCCTCTTCATTCTGTCAGGGAGAGTGTAAAGGAGAGCAAACAGTCCAGATCTTTGCTGAAGGTATACCTTCGTGTGTGTTTGGATCATTGAATTATTTAGAGTTCTCAGGACTTCCTAAAATAATAATGGGTGAAATACATGGTGCCAAAGTAACTCATGGTTAAAACAAAGTTACAGGAAGAACTTCTCATTTGTCATGAACATCTAGAAACATTCACCTAACAATGGTACATGAAAATGGTACATGAAAATGGAGGAATGTGCTAGAATACTCAACAACAACAACAAAAAAAACCTGTGCACAATTTTCCACAGTGCCATACTGGGATTGCATGTTTCTTCCAGAGAGGGAAAGGTTTCTTCAAACAAAATGTGCTGTGCCACATTTCTTTGCCAAACATAATAGCCCACCCACAAAGGAGGACATGTGATGAGGTATAATAATTTTGATAGTTATTAAGGAAACTGCTTTTTGATAACAGGGCGAGGTTTTTCCAGTGTGCTACAGAATGATAATGCTACTTTGCAAAGACCTACCCTGACAAGGATCCCCAGGAACTTTCTTAACATTACTGTATGGTAAAAAAGAAAAGCTGCTTCTTTAGAAAACTCTGATCAATAAAAATCAGAGGCTAAGCACTGAAGTCTAACTAGACTGTAAACAAGTGCAGCATAGTTCTGGCTGAAAGTCAAACAGGGCTTCTACTTTCTAATCTTCAGGCTTAAACTACCTAGCTTCTCTTAAAGTAAAATCCAAATATTTTCACTTATTTCAATGACACTGGTGCCTCTGGGGAAGAGAGTCCCTGAAAATTTACTGCCTCAACAAGTTCCCTCATCAGGAACCCTGTGGGATGTCTACCTTCCTAAGACACCCCAGGAGCAGGGTTAAGTAATATTTATACTTCACAGTTTTTTCATAAAACTCCAATGACTGAGTGGATTCAGTCAAACCACTAAAGACATGGAACCAGGTTATTCTCTGAAGCTCTGAATGGAAATCAAAACTGGTTCCTGTCCTAAGCACCAAGTTTTCAAAAATATAGTTGCATCTATGATTGACACAGGGGATGCAACATATTAAAATGAGCTACAACTGCTATTCACAGGCCATGATCCCACAGTTCCTGAGATCAAGCCTCTTGTCAGGCTCTGCACGGACACTGTGGAGCCTGCTTGGGAATCTTTCTCTCTCTCTTTCTGCCCTTCACCCCCACTTCCAAATAAATAAAAACTTTTAAAAAATAAATAAATAGGGGTGCCTGGGTGGCTTAGTCGGTTAAGCGTCCGACTTTTGCTTAGTTCATGATCTCGCGGTTCGTGGGTTCGAGCCCCGCGTCGAACTGACAGCACAGAGCCTGGAGCCTGTTTCAGAGTCTGTATCTCCCTCTCTCTCTGACCCTCCCCTGCTCACACTCTCTCTCTCCTAGAAATAAATAAAAATATTTTTAAAAATAAATAAATAAATAAATTGATAAATAAATAAATAAAATGAGCTACAACTGCAATTCAAAATCAACCTACACTCACATATCTAGAACATAAAGGACATCTCATAAGTAAAAGAATTTCAAGATCAGTGACAATAATAACAGCACCTATTCTTACACAGTGCTAAGGCTTCACAAGAAATAAAAACAAAACTTTCACATCTGTATCTCATTTGTCCAAAGACCCTAGGAGTATTTGCAAAAGCCAGTGTCATCATCTCCATTTTGTAGGAGGAAAACGAAAGACCATGAAAAGTTAAGGGATTAGTGAAATAGCACAACTTGAGTCCATTCTTCTGTTTGTCAGACTCTCTGACCACAACATCACAATTAATTCTAAGAAACATCAAAACCACAAACCTCACCCCATTGAGAACTTCCTCTGTGGTTCCCTCTCAGTAGAGTTTGAAGAGGTGAGCAAAGAGAAGAATCTATGGAGATTCTGCTCCACTTAACCACATTTCTAATCCTTAGCAATCCTTCAGCTCCCACAGTCTCACCTGCTTTCCCCAGTCTACCGGGAGCACAGGTGAGAAAAGAAAGAATGTGATGCCATTTCAGAAACATTTGTAATTGGTTCAACAGGGCTGGGACAGCATCATTTCCCAGAGCATCCCACATTCTAAACCTTTGTTATCTTCTCCCCAGCCCACTTCCATTACATGGTCTCTTCCCTCCAGCCAGGATTATTTTTTTAATTTTTTTTTAACATTTATTCATTTTTGAGAAACCGAGACTGAGCATGAGTGGGGGAGGGGTGGAGAGAGGGAGACACAGAATCTAAAGCAGGTTCCAGACTCTGAGCTGTCAGCACAGAGCCTGATGCAGGGCTGGAACCCATGGACCACAAGATCATGACCTGAACTGGTCAGACGTTTAACCAACTGAGCCACCCAGGTGCCCCCAGCCAGGATTTGTTTAAGAAACATTTTTTAAATGCTTATTTATTTTGACAGAAAGTGTGAGTGGTGAGGGGTAGGGGTCATGGCAGTGAAAGAGAGAGAATCTCAGGCAAGCTCCAGGCTCAGCATGGAGCCTGGATGCCCAATGCCAGGCTCCATCTCACTACCATGAGATCTCAACCGGAGCTAAAATCAAGAGGCAGATGCTTAACCAACTGAGCCACCCAGACACCTCTCCAGCCAGGATTTCTTAAGGTAGGGACATCACTGCATCTCATACAGATCTCCAGCACAGCACTGCGCTCAGCACTAACTGGAGCAAAACAAACAATCATCATGAATGAGTAAATGAATGAATGAATGCCATCAAGTTGAAAAACTGTTTTTTCACTGAATACAACAACCAAGTTTACCATTACCCTTTGATTATTCGTGGGGAGGGGGGCTCTCTCATTATAAGTCATTGTTGTTGTTTTTAATGTTGAGACAATCACTTTCAGCTATATATTTTTTTCTGTTTGCATTTACAAAAATTTCCAAAAGAACAAAATAAGAAACGTGAGCCTGGCTGCCTCAGTCAGTAAAGCTACCAACTCTTGATTTCAACTCAGGTCATAATATCACTCATAGGATCAAGTACCCAGTCAGGCTCTGCACTGATAGTGCAAGGCCTGCTTGGGATTCTGTCTCTCCCTCTCTCTCCACCCTTCCCCTGCTTGCTCTCTCTCATACATAAATAAGTAACATTTAAAAAAAATAGAATAAAATAAGAAACCTTGTCCAAAGCTATGCTAAAACCCAGATATACTGAATTCCCATGATCTAGATATCCTCATTCCTCAATTTCTTCACCTACCTAATCGGGATAAACACGGTCCCTACTTCAAAGAAATTTGGGAGAAGACTAAATAGATACTTTTAAGTGCTTAAAGTAGTTCCTGACACATATAAAGGCATTAGTAAATGTTAGCTATTGTTACCACTACCACAATCTTCATCATCTGCAGATCTTGAAAAATTAAGCAAAAGAAAAAAAGTTAGTTTTAAATGCTTTGGTTTTAGTAATCAAATGTTATCTCTCATACATTGCTTGTCTAAATACAACACTGTTTAATAATTCATTCTACAACTTTGCCAGGGATTAACCAGTAAGTTCACCAGTCTTTAAATATTCATAATTCCCCTTTGTCCCTCTTCAAAAAATTCGGGGACTTGCCGCTTTCAGTCTTCAGGTACCTCTTCACTTGAGACTCCAAGATTGCCTCACAACGTTCTTTTGTCATGCCTATAAAGTTTTCTCCTTCCTGAAATGGAACCCATCAGAGTCTGAGCAGCTCTGTCTTCGGTGCTCTATTCCCTCTTGTGCTTCAATTTTCCTTTAAGCTTATTTGTTCTATCCTTTCCAGGGTTAATATTATTCTCCTTAAAGAAAAATGTGGAAGCAAAATTGAAATGGAATGGTTCCATTTACCTCATGTTACTATTACACTGTGTATCTCAGCAGCTGTCCAATGACTGACTTTACCTTTTTGCTCTGAACATAACTTAAATATATATAATTATTTATACACCCATGCTTTCTGTGTGCTCAATGTTTTTCACATGCTTCTCATCTTCACATCACCTTAGATTTTTTTTTTCACCTTATTTACACTATTACAAAGAGGTACCAAGGCTTACCTTCGTTCTCAGTTTCATGAGCTCATGGAGAGCTCCCAGTGATATCAAACCATTTGGTTTGGTTTTGGTTATAGAACGTTCTTTTTTTTCCTACTTGAGATCATTTGTAATTGTGTAGCCATGTTTCCACATATAAATTGCCCAGGCTTCATGATCTGTCTTCCCTCTTGAAATGTGTGCACCTTTTTCAAGAATTTCTTTTAAGAATTTTTAAAGAATTTTAAAAATCTAGTTTCACTCAAATCTTGGAAACCTCTCCCTATGCTCAGGATTATTCTCTAGGAATATTGTGCTAGCACATCCCTTTCTTTCAAGGTTACCATTATTTGCACATGACCAAGAAGTTCTGCACTGTTCCAAGTAGTTAAATCCAAATAAGCAGCTTCTATTATTCTTATTTTGAGACCTTACACAATTAAAATGTCAACAATGCTAGTCATGAAATTATAAGATAATCAGAACCTAGCAGAATGAATCTCAAGCCACCTAACTAATTGAATTGGCCCAATTCATCAACTTCTATTACAAATAATATCTGATTGACCACAAAATAAAATTCCATCTGGGTTTATTTCCTTAAACGTGAACGCTTCATGAAGTATCTGTCCTTAACTCTCCTTCTCTTTTCATAAATGTATCTCCTGTCATGCTGACAGTCTCAGGACTTCAGCTATTCTTTCCAAAACTCCCGTATCTTTAGCTCTGACCCATCATCTCTCTCCAACCAATGTTTCAACTGCCCACCAGACAACTCTACCTGGTTGTCCTAAAGACACCTCAAATGTTTTTTAAGTTATTTACTTATTTATTTTGAGAGAGAGAGAGCACACGCGTGTATGTGCATGAGTGGGGTGGGGAGAAGGGGTGGCAGAGAGAGAGAAAAACCCAAGCAGGCTCCATTCTGTAAGTGCAGAGCCCAACATGGGGCTCAGTCTCATGAACTGTGAGATCATGACCTGAGCCAAAATCAAGAATCAGACACTTAACCGAAAGGGCTACCCAGGCACCCCAAGATACCTCAAACTTGGTGTGAATCTACCATCCTTCCTACAAAACTCCTTCTTCCTTCTTCTGAATTTCTTGTGTCTATTGGTAATCCTGCTCTACCTAGGCATAAAAGCCTTATACTCACATTTGACCCCTTCCTCTCCTGCATCCATGTCACCAGTTTCCAACTCATGCCAACTTGAACTCCTGGGTATGTCTGACATCCACACCTTCTGCTACCTCTTGCTCAAGCTTTCCTGGTCTTATGTATGAGTCATAGCCTAACTGACCATCCCCATTCAGGTGCTCCACCTTCAACATCTACTATACAATTAGGCTGTATTAAACTTCTTAAACCATGGTTTTAACTGTATTAATCTTCTCCCTCTGAACACTTTCATTGCTTTTTATCTCAATACATAAGTAAATCCCAAATCCCTTGTCCGGCCGTTCAGTTTTATGCTGAGGACTTATCCTCACCCAGTTACCAATATTTTATTTCCCACTAACTCATAGGGCAACATAGATTCCAGAATTGCTGTTCTATATAATGTTCCAATTTTCTACTTCTAGGCCTTTGCTCATATTAAGCCCTTGACCTGAATCCCTTTTCTCCCCACTCCCCTGGTCCCCGCCAACACCAACTATCCAACATACTCTACTCAAATGCTACATCAGAGCCTCTCTCAACCACATCGGCTAGAAGCAATTGTTCCCTGTCTCCCCTCAACTCCCATAGAACCTTCTTTATGCTTCAGGAATGACACTTATCACTTTATTTCTCAGACTATATAGTCACTTGAATAAATGATTTTCTTTATTTATGAGAATGCAAGTTTCTTGATGAAGGTATCTACTTCTGAATAATTTTTAAATATTGCACAACTTCTAACGTCACCTTGAAGACAGCATTTGTACATTAGTAGTGCAGTATTAGATAAATTAACCACTAAATAACTCAGGATCAATCATGCCTTCTTTACAGATTCAGGCATTTTAAAATATTAGCTCTTTGTTAATCAATAACATCTCTAAAATACACTCCTGAGTTTTATGCTTATTGTGAATACAGTACTATCATTGGATCATAGATGGTCATGATAGCTTTCTAGTTGCACAAGGTAAATAAATTAATTTGCAAAATAATCAAGAGGTAGACTTATACAGAATTAGAATTTGTGGGTGTCAACTGCTAAAATATTCTAAGTCAGCCAGCTAAAATCCACACAACTGTTCATTAAACAGAAGTCCTCCTTAGTTGAACACTGAAGAAGTAAACATCAATATAAGTTATTCATAAGAGTTAACATTATTAAGTATCTGATGTGCCAAGTAGCAAAAGGTGTCTAGAGAGATGCCCAAGCTACCGGGAAAATTTTTAGAAGCAGATGGCATTTCACATCTATTTGCTCCATGATAATTAGGGAAGGAATTCACAGGTTCTGGTAACTTTCGGTACACTAGCAATAGAGCTGGGTATACAACTTAGCATTGACTACTAGTTTATTTTGCCTTTATAAAACTAACTTACCGCCATCTTATTTGTCAGTAATTCCCATAGGTCCCAATTAAATATTGCCAAAGAAGAACTTGCGGTTGAATACCTTACGACGAAAAATTGCTTCTGTCTTAAAAGAGAATCATGCCTATAACATTATAAACTTATCTTCGTAATTATCTAGACTGACATAAGGGAGGCATCACATTACCTCTGAGAGACAAAACATTGGTATTCCTTAGCAACCCTCTATAAGCCTTGTGTTTCCAAAACACTTCAGATGCCCTCCCTCTCTCTACCCACAGCTTTCCCTTATTACTAACCCCGAGATGAAACCAGCCCAAACTGGCTATCTACAGGGTGGGGAAGACTTGCCAGGTTCAGCAGTCACTGCTCTTACACATAAGGCATTCTTCTCCATGGGCCACCGGTGGTGAGAGGTGGATGATTACACACTCACACTAAAAATGGTACCAAAACTGTGCTCCCTGCTAAGAAGAGGCCCCACTCCTGTTGCTGGATCTGCTGGCACTGCCTCCAGGCCATGGTTCTTCATGGTATGGGGGCAATGAGGGAAGTTGTGAGAAGCTGGACTCATTTCTCGTTCAGGAAAATGGCGTCGTGAATTGGCTAAGAGTGTGGAGGCTGAACTCAAACTGCAGGGGTTCAAATCCTGGTTCCTCCGCTTATAAGTTCATTGAGCTCAGATTAGTAAATTAATTAGTTAAATATACATTTCCCCTTCTAAAATGAAAAGCATCACAATATCTTTGTTATTATGATGATTTGATGAAATAGTTCCTGTAAAATACTCACCAAAATGTTTGGCATAATACATGTGAAACATTACTAATCTTTGCTCAATTACAGCCTCTGGATATAGTGAACTGACACAGGCTATCAGAGGTTTTGTTCCTAAAGACCAGATTTGATCCAAAGAAGTGATGCTAGAGACGGACACTTGTTGCCTAGCTAATTTTTTTTCAAAAGAGCTTCTTATGAAGTTTACAAAGTGATACTAATGAAGTCATATATTCTTCTAACACACAGAGATAAACATGACCCAAAGTTGGAGAGCAACATGTCGTTTTTCCTCAACGAATGTACCTGAACTTATACATCAAAAAAAGAGTTTTTATCTTCAAAGGAGTCACATCAGGAAGCCATGTACTTATTTCAACAATGCTGCCAAGGATTTTTGGAACTCTTCCTTCTAAATTACCTTCTGAGCCTGCTTCACATTCTTCTAGTTGTCTTCATTGGCAACAAATTTTTATCCTTTGGGAGTTTTCAGTTTTGAAAGTAGATTTAAAACCCACTCTTATAAAATAGATGGAGGATAATATCACCTCTGTTCAAAAAAAATAGGGAAATAAGTGCCTTTTTGCATCGCTTATAAAATGCCTCAAACGGGGGCGCCTGGGTGGCTTAGTCGGTTAAGCGTCCGACTTTCACTTGGGTCATGATCTCGCGGTTCGTGGGTTCAAGCCCCGCGTTGGGCTCTGTGCTGACTGCCAGCTCAGAGCCTGGAGCCTGTTTCAGTCTGTGACTCCCTCTCTCTCTGACCCTCCCCTGCTCACGCGGTCTCTCTCTCTCTCCTAGAAATAAATAAAACATTAAAAAAAAAATAAAACATAAAAATAAAAAAAAATAAAATAAAATGCCTCAAACGATTCCAGAGAGGGAATCTCGAAAACATTTCAGGCTAATGGAAGCATTATGAAAACTAGTGTGCTACTTTCTGTGATTAACAGGTTAAGTGGTATTTACTTAAATTTTTTAAAACAAATACTTACAGACTACTATGTGTCAAGCACCGCCCTAGGAACTTTTACATACCTTTAATGGTCCTATCTTATGAGGGAGATTCTCTTATTATGCCCCTTTTTCAGATTAGGTAATCGAGGCACAGAGGAGTTAAGGATTTTGTCCAAGGACACAGAGCTAGTAAACAACAGAGCCAGAAATCAAGCACAGGCTATTTAGTATATATGCTGTATTTTCTAAAAAGTACCTCTGGGCATTAACAGTTATGCTTACTGGGTTTTTTGAGGTAATGCAATTTAAACTTGGTGAAAGATACTGTATCTCCCCATGAATTTTGTGTACCTCAGCTAAAAGCCCTCTTACTGTTAACAAGCATTATCTGAACCCTTTTGTCTCTATCTTCACATAGCAAATTATACAGGGAGGAAACACTCCACTTTCTAGTTTCCTAGTTTTCTAATGCTCTGTAGGCTAGCTATCCTGTTTTCCCACAGAAGCAAACCTTTTGCCCAGCACTTTCTTCAGTTCTGTGCCAGGAACACTCTCTCTCTCCTCACAGAATTTCCTCATGCCTATTTCAAAACTCCCTCCTTAAAATTCACTTTTTCCATTGTATCACTTAGGAGCTCAATCTTGCTAGATTAATGGGGAAGATCTTTTTTAAGGGGATGGGAGGGCAGTGGGGAGGGAAAGACATTAAAATATTTTCAAGTTCTCTTTTTTTATATGTAAGCAGCTTATATCGTTTTCCATCAACAAAATACTTTGAATGTCTCACTTTGCCCTCCTTTGCTTTGAAATATGAGTTTCCAAAGTGGCTTCCTACCAATGCCAAGAGCATATGCCTGGCCAGCCATTCGTAATGATGACAACCCCAAAGAAACATATTTAAGCAAACTGGAAAAAAAAGGTTATGCTGGAACTTCTTTTATTTCAGGATAAAAGAAAAATACAAGAAGAAATCTCACAGAAGCGTCTGAAAATAGAAGAAGAAAAACTAAAGCACCAGCATTTAAAGGTAATTTATTATTTTAATTTCATTGCAATTATTTTGTATTCAAATATTCTATGGCACTCAAATTTCTATAGTAAAGATGCTCTAGGAAGGAAAAAAATCAGCACAGTTCTATCACACCCTAATAACCATAGGGCAGGCCAAGAAACTAGAAAATCTGCATATGAGATTAATACCTTCTGGAAACTTGTGGAAAGTTGAAGGCATGCTTTTATTACTTTATCCTTTATTACTGAATTTCCTCATTTTCTTGGGTAACCTTGAGAATTCAGCCTTAATAATTTGGCCTTGAACACAGTCTTGTTTAACATCCCTAGGGACAGACCCAGCTAGGAAGTCCCTTTTGAAATCCATGAAAGGCCAGCCTTTCCCTGGGGGGTACACAACAGACACTGTCTGGCATGGTCAAGGATGCTTGTAGTTAAAAGCTCAGTGCAATGAATCCAATATTGTTTAAGTATGGCTTCAGGGTTTTGTTTTATTTTGTTTTGTTTTGTTTTGACAAAACATGAGATCATCCCCAGAAATAAACCTCCATTTTTAAAATCAGACTTTACATCTTCCCATGGGTGCGGTCATTTTGTAATTAAAGCACATTGAGTTTCAACATTTATTACGTAGCTTAGTCACAGGATGCAACCAAATGACAAACATGAGCTCCTTGTGAACAGGTCCAAGAAGGAAGCTACGTCCCTGGCAGGGCTGCCATCAATAGGTTTAATGAATCCCTAAATGAAACAATGCCACACACTTGTGGAGTCTACACACACTTCAGGTAAACTTGCCGAACTCAGCTAACTCCATCTTTCTGATGGATCAAGTAATCACCTCTGAAAGAAACATAATTTAAGATTCTAATTAGCCTCAGTTCTCTGGATTCTGTTTGCTCCTTTATTCCTATACAAATTGACATTTCCAAAGTTTGATGGATAATTTCAAAGTATAGTTAGCCTGCTATCCTTGCAGTGTGCCACACTGAATTTACATGAGTGAGTATAGATAGAGCCAAGAAATGTGGTGTGTATAACTAGAAAAATCAATGAAACAAAAGCAAATTCTACCAAGTTACTTTGATGAAACTCAAACCAAAAATCAAATCCACAATGATTTTTGAGCTAAGCCATTTCTTTTTTTTAATTTTTTGAAATTTTTTTTTTTTAATTTATTTCTGAGAGAGAGAGAACGTGAGCAGGGAAGGGTCAGAGAGAGAGGGAGACACAGAATCCGAAACAGGCTCCAGGCTCTGAGCTAGCTGTCAGCAGAGAGCCTGACATGGGGCTCAAACCCACGAACCTGAGCTGAAGTCGGAGGCTCAACGGACTGAGCCACCCAGGCGCCCCAAGAGCTAAGCCATTTCTCACTGTTAACCAGTGCTTCCTCGCTCTCTCTCTCTCTCTCTCTCTCTCTCTCTCACACACACACACACACACACACACTTTACACACAATTTGAGTCTCACAATAAAGTAATGATTGCTTCTGAGTAAATGGATAGCTGTCTAGCAGTCAGCAACTGCCATCCTTGTAGGGTAGGTAGCCAAGCAACAGTAGAGCTCACAGTAAGAGAAAGGGTTCAGTATCCCCTCAGTTCATTCTAGGAAACAAGTTTCACATAAGAAAACTGACTCCAGGGCACCTGGGTGGCTCAGTCGGTTGAGCTTGAGCGTCCAAGCTCAGGTCATGATATGAGGGTCTTGGGATCTAGCTCCAGCCTGGGCTCCACACTGAGCATGGAGCATGCCTGGGATTCTCTCTTTCTCTCCCTCTGACCCTCTCTCCTGCTCTTGCTGTCTCTCAAAAATAAAAACAAAAGATAAAAGAAAAGAAAACTGTAACTCACTGAATGTTCCATTTCTGAGGTGACACTTCTTTTCAATACTTGCCAAAACCAATATACCAAAAAATAATACATGATCTTCCTTAGAGGTTTACTCTCTGCAACCCAGGAGTCCTCTTCTAATCCAATCCAATCAAAACATTATCATGCTTTGGATTGCTGTACACAGTTGTGCAGATTGTGTACTGCACAAAGATACCCGAGAAAGGAGTGCTAAAACCCTGCCCATGCTCCCTTGCAACTGGGCACTGCGGCATCAGTCTGCTTCTGTCTAAAGGACGAAGTTAGTTTTTCTCTGAACAAAGCTGCTATCCACATTCCCAAGCTGTGCACTGACCCAAAGGGGTGAGGGTGAGAAACAGCAATTTTTTCCTGATTTTTGTATTAATGCCATGGAGACTAGCAGTGGCCATGAAGGGCTGTAGCTCTTCTGCCTATAGTGGGAACCCCAAGATTCAATAAATAACTAGGACAGGTTAAAAGATTATTTTTTAAATTAAGTAACGGTATAAACAGTAATTCTTTAATCTGGGGTGGTCAAAAGAAGTCTTTTTTTTTTTTTAATGTTTTTATTTATTTCCAGGAGAGAGAGAGAGAGAGAGAGAGAGAGAGAGAGACAGTGTGAGCAGGGGAGGGTCAGAGAGAGAGGGAGACACAGACTCTGAAACAGTCTCCAGGCTCTGAGCTGGCAGTCAGCACAGAGCCCGACGCGGGGCTCGAACCCACGAACCGCGAGATCATGACCTAAGCGAAAGTCGGACGCTTAACCGACTAAGCCACCCAGGAGCCCCAAAAGAAGTCTTTTAAAGGTGTGGAATCTAAGCTGAATCTTAACTGATAAGTAGGATTTACATAGGGGCACACAGGGCCTTTTAGTCAATAAACATGTATTAAGGACCCATTATGTGTAAGGTACTAAGCAGGACACCAAGAATCCAAAATAAAGTTTGACCTGTATCCTTAAAACGATAACTGGCACAGAGACTTATAACGACATATATACTGTGATGAACACTATATGCAAGGCAAAAACTGCAACGGGAACACAGAGGAAAGAGTGGTGGTTTGGACAGTGTTACATTCGTCTAAGTTTTACAGAAAATGGTTGGCCACACCAAACAGCAACTAGGCACCCTTCCAAAATGGGGTTCAGAAATGTGCAGAAGTATTTTTAAAATTGATTCTAAAATATGTTCATCACATCAAAAAGGCTCTATTGGCCTCTATAGTTACCAGCCTTTCTTCTATTTTCTTCTTCATCCACCTGTCCGCAGCACTTTCCTGATTGCAAACTATTTCATTACACTTCACAAGCATAGACATTTACAAAGAGCTCCTTTTGTATCATCAGCACATACATTTCCAAATAATTGTAGTAACTCACTCTGATATTCTTTAGCTCTGGAACCTACCAATCATACCAGTGGCATGCTAGAAAGGGAGTTCCTGGGAATATTAGAAGCATTCTGACTTTCAAACATTTCTGAGATTTGTACACTATGGGTCCCCTTGCCTAGTAACATGATCCCAATCTGCCGCCAAGACACACAAAATACACTCAACTTAGAAAACTCTTCTTTTCTGGAAGTCCATTTGATCCACAGTATAAAGAGTTTATTCCTAAAGTCTACTGTAACTGCTGTACAGAATGCAATGTGCTTCAGGAAAACCTTTCCCTATAAAAAAAAATAATAATAATAATACTGCCCAAAGATCCATTACCCACATGTCTCTTATATTTTCATCTAGTTAACATGGCTTTTGATTCTGAATGTCACTGATGTGAAATAGATTTTCATTAACCTCTAGATGAAAGCACAAGTCTAAACTGTGACATAAAAGCAAAATAACTATGTTCAGTTTGTCATAATATGTAATTGTACCATATCATTTTAATTGCACATCCAAATTATGTATTTTATATTCAGAGGCAAAGAGCTTGTTGCCAGAGGTAAATGACAATTTGTGAATTATGAACAAAGTTTTATAAAGCTAAAATTTAAATTATTCTTATTCCTAACCAGACTAAGAACCAAGAACGTAGCTCCAAGTTCATATAATCACATCACAAGAATTATTCTGTTCTCTATAACTCAGCATCCTAAGACCATCCCATCTGAGTGCTTCTTATAGTGATACGGATGTAAATGACTGAAACTGTCCTGGTAGGTGGTTTCTAAGGACTATAATTTACTTTGGTAGGTGTCATCTGTCTTCCTTACTCTGCATTGACTATCATCACATTCCATCAAATAAAAATAAATTAAAGTCAAAGTAAATTCTTCAAATGAGTATACTAAGATTTTCTTGGCACCTCTGACCTCAAGAGATAAATCTTGACCTTTATTAATAACATTTAACTGTGACTGTTGGAGAACATTTCTGCAAACAGCTGAACAGCCATAATTAAGGGTTGAGATAACACTGGGGCAAAGAATCTCTGGCTACAAACCGGAATAATACAAACTACTCTTATTGGGAGTGTTGTCCACATGCAGTCGCTTGAAACTCTGAAAAGGCCAAAATGAACATGATCATCTGGGATAAGGCTGTTACTCAACCTAGTGGTTTTCAAACTGGGCATTCTGGGTACCCACAGGTTTCTGGGTCCCCTCCCTGCTTCGGCTAGAGCAGTCCAGGTTTTATCAGTCCTATAAAGTATAATTCCATATAATGTATATTTGTAATCAGTATGTTTCATATTGGTTTGGAGACCATTGCCTAACTTAAAATAACCATCATGTGATAATTACCTAGCACAAAGAACCTTATTTAAATTTTGTTCAAAATTAGAAGATATTTAGATTCCAGTAGTATTAGTTCTAAGATCCTTTTAAAAAAGACAAAGCTCTTTTTACTTGCTCTCATTTTAATTGTGATGGAAGAGAAAGAAGTCTCAGACAAGACAAAGTTTCTATTCTTCTCACCATTTTAGGCACAAATCCCCAATAAGTAATTATTGAACAAATGATTTACACAGGTAGATTAGATATATATGGAGAACAGTTTTCTTCAGGAAGAAAAGCAGAAACTCAACTCTTTGTAAATAATATCTAACACTTCCTACATAAGACATGGACGGGATGCTAGCTAAGTCCTCTAAAAAATTTACACATCTCTCGTTTGCTATAAGTTTTCTCAGGCTCCGGGACCAGGATTATAATTCTTTCCTGCAAATTCAAGGAGATTTTTTTTTTCCATATGATAAAACATAAATATTTATCATTTTGTTAAAGTTGACAAAAATTCAGTATTTAGACAGATCAATGAATTTTGTGCGTTGTATTATTGGAACAAGTAATTTTGTGCTAAACTTATGTATCTGGAACTAAGGAGGTTCTCAGAAGAAAGAAAAGGTACTGGGTAGGCAAAGCAATAAGTGCTGACCACCCACTTAAGACTAACATTGAGTTAGTTTAAGATACAACAGCAATCTCTTGTTTTGCCCATCATTTCAATTAATCCTACAAAAAAAATTTTTTGGAGCATTCGCTGAACACTGTCATTGGGATGGATTTAAAAAATGGCTTCAAGGAGACTTTTACTTCAAAGACAAAAGATGTGCACCCATTAATCAAATAAGTAATAGTGAGGCATCACATGATAAGGTCTCTGTACAACTGCTAGACATACAGTGTAAGTAAGCAGAGTGTGCTGCATGATTCTAAAGAAAGAGAGTTCTCTGGGGGTGAGGATGGGACTGTGAAAGACATGAGGGAAGGACAAAGATTTTCACAGAGAAGGAGGGACCTAAACTAGAACTTGTAGCATAAGCAGGATTTAGGTACATAAAACTGGCTTTGGAAAAGGGTTACAAAGAGTATAGTGACGGAAAATACCAGATTTATTCAGGTAAGGCAGTGAGAAAAAACATTTCTCTTTACTATGTTCACTATTAATATTCACAAGATTTCAAAGTAGTCAGAGACTTGGGAAATTATCGACTGATATGAGAACACCTTTATGTTTCCTGATATCAGAAAAAGGCCTTAAGGGAGAAATGGCTTCTAGATGGAGTCAGCAGCGGAAAAGAACAGGAAGAGATGAAGAAGCAGAATCAACAAGACCAGCACCAGATCCAGGTTCTAGAACAAAGCATCCTCAGGTACAGCCCTCACCGAGATATTCCATAACTCCCTGTCCCGTGTTGCATGTATAAGAGCCATTCTTATTTTTAGGGGCATAATCAGATCTTCCATTTGGATTTCTAATAAAGACTAAGACAACACTAGAAGACAATAGAAATTTCACTGTAAATGTCATCTACGCATAGCCATACAAGATTTAGTTCTTAAATACATATTGGTGACTTATCCAAAGCTCTCCAAGCCTATTTCCTCATCTACAAAATGGTAGTAATAATATCTATCTTTTACAGCTATTGACCAAATTAAAAATATATGGACTAAGTAAGCTACTAGCACCAAATGGCACATAAGAGGTAATCAAAACACAGTGCTTATTCACAGCCCCAACCCCCACTCTCACCTTAGGACAGGTGACAGCTCTATGGATGTGTTTACACTGTGTATCCATCATGCTTCTCCCAGGCTCTCCCCAGTCACAACCGTATTTCGGAAGAGAAGACACCGTAGGAATACTTCACTAGCATTTTCTCTCTTCTACCTTACTAATTATTTGGTCCCAGGTGTTGACCTCACTTCTCAACGTCCTTCCCTGCCCATCACATACAATCAGTACCAAGTCAGCAACCTGTGATATAACGAGTAAAGTTTTAAAATTGCCTTGGCTTAAAATGAGGTGATGGACATGAAAAACAATTGAAAAGCTCAAGTGGAAGATGGGGTTATTAGTATTTTCACAAAATATAGATAGCATGGAAGAAAGAGACGTGGGAAGTGTCAGAATCATTTTCTAACCTACACGTAGAAAAAAAGATGGAATTTCTTGTGGTATAATAATGACAATAATTTAAAGCTTATGGATTTTTGAAATAAATATAGGTAGCTTTCAAAATCTCACTCACTGTGAATTTGTTCTCTTTAGTGAGAACTATAGGAAAGACCTGGAAGGTAAAAATATGCACTAGCTATGTGACCACATTTTGTCCATCCTCACCACACTATACAGGGCAGATTGCTTGAGGCCTTCAAATTGACAGCATGGGAAAAAAGCTTCCTTTTTAAATTGTTTCTCATGTTACTTGCCTAATTTCACACATTTGTATATTTAATAGCTAAAATCATTGACTACTCATCCTTATTCAGATGTTTTTTTTAAATTAACATTTCTTTAAAACTTATATTGTAATCATTGAAATGTGCATATTTATAAGCCCTTTGGTTGTTTGGTCAAAGATGTGAAGTGCTTCTGAATGATGGATAACAAATACTTAAAAATAACTCAATAGATCAACTCTACAGTTGGGAAAGCTTGATCCTTTGTAAGGTGTCCCTTAGCAAGAGCTTCTTACCGAAGTCTAGCTTAGCTGATGATTACTTTCTCATCCTCAACACAGAACCCTTATCTCTGAAGGAGTTCTGAATTTAATCCCTGCATACCCTTGCGCTCTGCAGACACCTCGCTGCTTGTCTTCAGAGGCCCCTCTGTAAGAGTCTTTGTCCATACTGAATACCTACAACTTTTTCTGCACTTGATGATAACTGAAGTAGTTAACAGACTCAGAAGCCATTAACAAGTTTGGGCAGCACTGTAAGTAATCCCAGGGAATTTACTAGTATTCTACTGATAGCTTTCAGACCTTGCCTGGATGTTCTGAGAAGCACATAAGCTTCTAGTGGTATTGACCATAGCTTGCCTAGTTAGAGTTCCTATCTGACCAAAAAGAGAGAGAGAGAGAGAGAGAAGAAGAAGAAGAAGAGGAGGAAGAGGAGGAGGAGGAGGAGGAGGAGGAAGAGGAGAAACCATATTTACCAGACATATTACCTACCAGGCACTCTACAAATTATCATCCCATCTAATCTTCATAACCCTGTGATGCAGTGTCATGATCTTCACTTTTTGCACAGAGGTTAAAGAATTTACATAATTATGAAGAGGTGGATCAGAAACTCATGACTACCCTAGCTACCTATAAAGTGATGCCACACAGCATTTTAGACCACACACTATGGTCTACAAACCTATTATCTCTTACAGGAAGTCTTTAAAGCACATTCTATTCTTCAGTTCTCCTTTCTCCAAACAGCTCCTACCACACTCCAGATTTTCTTTCATGTCGCTCTCACATTACACAATTTCTGGCATCTTATGATGACTTTACTTTTTTATTTTCTGTTTTAATTGAAGTATCGTTGACATATAATGTTACATTAGTTTCAGGTATACAGCGTAGTGATTCGACAATTCTATACATTACACAGTGCTCACCACGATATGTACAGTCACCACCTGACTCCGTACAACGTCACTACAATATTATTGACTGGATTCCCTACACTGTGCTTTTCATCCCTGTGACTTCACTACAACTTTGTTTTAAATCTTCAGGATGTCATTAACCATAAGTGCTCCTTTATTAGCACCAAGTGATTTTAACCCCTAAGTATAAATAACAGGAATGATTTGTTTTTAAATGGCCTTGTGCCATTGACAAAGCACTTGCACTTACATTGTCATTTCATTCTCACAGCAATCGTAGAAGAAAAGCACTGACACCTGCATTGCAGAGAGGAGGAAATAGGCTCAGAGAGGCTAAAGGGCTTCATTAAGGTCACAGAGCCATTAAGGGTAAACTTGGGCCTCAAAGCAAGTCCGGTTCAGTGCTCTCCTGCTATAAAACTAAAGGAGAGCTGTAGGTGTAAATGTTCTGGAAATGTTCAGAGCAAATTGCTTTGTTTAAGGAATGGTCCTAAAAGCATGCTTCTGCAAAGGGTTCATATCGTTGTGAATTTGCATCCTTGTGACCCAAGAAGGCTTGTTTATCTCATTCAAAATGTGAAGGGAACAGAATGTTCTGAAGCAACATATGGAGACAAAATAGTATCTGTGCCTTGTCTGTATTAAGCAGCCTCCCCTACTGCCTGGCATTAAAGAAACAATGTCGCTAAAGCAGATTTACCTGATAACTGAACATTTTCTTCTCAGATATTTCTACAGCTGCTAAATAATCAGGTGCATGTTTTTAAATTCAGTCTTTCCCCCAAAACAACTACCCACAGTGCTTAAGAAGCTTTTATTACCAGGTAGAGAAAGTACATTTTCCCATTAGCTCCAAGAGACAACCAAGTCAAAGAATGGAGTTGAACTAGGGAGAGCCATCCTCCTTCTCAAAGCAGGGAAAGCATCCTAAACCCTGAATGGTGGTTTATCACTTGACTTAGGTGCCTGCTCAAGGGGGCATTTGCCACCTGCCAGGCCTCTCAGCTAGAGGATAAGATTTTAAGGAGAACATCAAAATAGAAACGCTGCTATTAGCTCAGAGTCTGTAGCAGGGCCAGACAGTCATGAATTTTCATTCCTACTACTACTCCCACAGTCTTGTGAGGTGAACTGAAAGAGCATGGCCTTTGGCATTCAAATCCCTGCTCTGTCAGCCACAGTACATATAAGCCTGAACCCGTTCTCTCATCTCTTTGGGCCTCAGTTTCCTTGTCTGTAACAGTGGAACAATTACAGCAGCTTAAGAGAACTCTATGAGTGAAGCAGTTTCGAGAGTGCCTAACACATGGTAGGTGCTCAAAAAATACTAGATCCTAGTCCTTATTAGGAGTCAAAAATAATTAGAAGAAAGACACTGCCTGAACTTTATCTGGGAATTTTTACCTTTTGGCCAAGATCTCTCATTTCTTTATGCCCACACAAAGAGTCTTTTCCTTTGAGTAAACTGAGATTACCACGCAACTAGAATTCTTGCCATTTGGAAATAATGGATGGGTTTTCTTCATGGCTTGAAGACTAAAATGCTAACAATAGTGATTAATTTTTACAGAGCATGTGTTACAGACCAGGCACTGTGTTCAGCATTTCATGGAGATTATCTCACAGAATTCTCACAACTACCCTATGAAGTAGATAACACTTAGTAGGCAAGAAAAATGACATTTGTAGATGCTAACTTGCCTCAACACATCGAGCTGAAGAGTTAAGACTCAGGATTTAAAATCTAATTAAATGTCTTAATCATAAAAATAAATTATGCCTCAGATCCTGCAGAAAATTTTTACAAAAGTTAAATCCTGTAAATGCTACCCTTTTACAGCACATTTTATTTCCAACACATGTAATGATTTCACTCTTACATGCATCATTTTATATAGATATTCATAGGACTCTCTGCCGTATTAAAAACACTCAGAGCTTCCCTGACTCACACATAACCTTTAAGTAAAACATGTCTGCTTATTCATCCTCTCATCTCTTCTTTCAGAAGAGCAACGTTTCAGAAAATAAGTGGGTTTCCATGGTTTCTGTCTCTGAGTCACAAAGTCTTAGCTTTGGAACAATATTAGTGAGTATTTTGCTTGGTGCCCTGATTAATGCCTTAGGAGGAAATGTTCCCAGGAGGAAAATGATATTGAACATCTCCTTCTGAATCACTTTGCTTAAATAGAGTTAAATAGAGTTTCAATTTGCCTCCCCAATGAGCCCTGCTCTTACTGTGACCACTGAACCACTTACTTCCTGATTGTAGGCACCTGGCACTGACCTCTCAGTCCAGACATCCATGTGTACAATTTATAGGCTGGCTTAGAATTCCTGTTTTGTCATGTCTGTTGCTTTCCTCCTTCCAATAGCCTACACCCATCATGACCCACTTCAAGCACCCTCAGAGGCATCCAAAGGAGCTGTGTCATTCACATTCTAGATTCCTCTTTGCCCAGCTGTCCTCCCTCTGCCAAAATGCCTTGCATCAAGCTGCCCTCCAGAAGCTTGCTACTTTTTGAATTGTGTCCAAAGACCTCTGACTTTAATTGGAGCACAGAGTGCCTGACAGAAATGTCACAGGCATAAAATGCAAAAGGTTAACTGCCAGGGAGAATGATGTAAATGCACTGCCTTCCCTTTGAGAAGGATTATCTACTTATGATTAAATGTTCTCTAGTAAGGATTTTTTTTAATATTCCAAAGTGCCCTTCTGACCTTCTGCCTTTCTTTAATGAGCTTTTATTTGTCTCCAAATGGTTAGATACTGCCTCCCCCATAAGGTACTAACAGGAAGATGCAGGAAGGATTGGATTTCCGTGGGACTCTATGTCATGAGAAAGTTTGAGGAGTGGGCCATCACTGCACCTGCCACCATCCCATATAAGTTAAGGGAAATTCCACCACAAATGGAGATGCAGTATTAGAAAATGCATTCTGCTCAAGATCATATAAAGCATTAATCTACTCTGTTAACTCAAAAAATAGCAGGCAAGATTCAGTTTCAAAAACAGAACCCAAAAGACTGATGGAGAATATAAAGGCTAAATGATTTTGATGCTGGTTATAGTTTATCAAAGTTCAGTTTGCTGTGATTTCTATCCAAATTGAACCCCTACCTAATGCTGTCATGTACCTGTGCACGCCAACTGTACCTTAATGAAATAATGTCTCATCCAACACAGTGAGGAATGCTGCATAAAAAATACCACATTCTGACCCAACCAGCCATATCTAACATCACATGAGGGGAGATACACAAGCTGCTCTTTTGTGACAATGTGAGAGAAAGAAGACAAAGGGGAAAAAAGGCATGTAAGAGAGAGAGGGAAAGAGAGAGAGAGAGAGAGAAACCCACCATTTGTTTCTTCTTCTTAAATTTGCTGTTGCCTAGAAACACTTAAGAAATTATTCTGAAGCAATTATATGAGTCAAAATCATTCCAAGCATGTTTTTCGCTTTCCATATTTGACTAATTGGTTTATCAGATTTGCAATAGTTCATCTGTTGTTGTTTTTAATTTCCCAGATATTCTGATTATTTTTAATTCAGGAGATTTTTTAATGTAACAAAAACAGCAAAATGAATCAAATTTCCAGCAAAAAGAAAAAAAAAAGAAGGAAGAAATCTAACCCCCAACCCCCATCAAAAAAAGCCTAGTATAATGCCTAGCACATAGTAGGAATACCTGTGACTACAAAGCTTAATAATGAATGAAGGGGGAAATATAGATAATGGATGATGGATGGATGGATGGATGGGTGCTCAGACTTGAAAATACCATCTATTAAAGGGTCCAGCTAAAGACTAGACAATGACTTGAACATTAATGAAGTTAAAAAGGAAGCCCTGAAATTCTTTAAAAAAAAATCAAAAAGAATAAGGACCCAACTATCTTGAGTCAAAGGCAAAGTCACATGACAGTGGTACTCCTGATTTTTGAGGCCATTGTTGCTGACATGTTGTAACACCTCACCCTCACTTCACTTCCTCACCTTTCCCCTCTTTCCTATCTCTTTTATTTCCTTATCCCCCACTTCCCAGCATTCTCTGTGGTTTACACCTGCCAATTGCATCCATAGCTTAGTAAAAATAGGGTTAAATGATTACCCAGAATAAACACCACCCCCTCCCCACCAGTGCTGTGATAGGCTAAAATGTAGATTAGAATAACACCACTCCACTGCAATTCAATAATAACAGCTACCCTTTATGGAGCACATATTTTATACTAAGCATTATTCTGAGAACAACAATTCTCTGAGGAAAGTCTAATTAGTATTATTCTACATATAAGGACACTAAAGCACAGAAAGCTATAAATCTAGTAAGAGTCAGGCCATGGGTCACACATAGATCTTTCTGACTCCAGACCCATTGTGCCAGGACTTACTCTGTTCATTCTTGATTCATTTCAATGAACATTTATGGAGAACCTACCACATCGAACCCACCTTTATCTTAAGTAGAGGAGATTGAGAATAATAAGGGCCTCAAAGCAAAATTTTAGTTATGTTTACCTCTCTTTACATCCTTTAACTTTTCAAAGTGATTTCACATTATCTGTTTAGAACAATATTCTGTAACTTGAAATACAAATTTAAAACCATGAGCATGACATCATAAATCTCTGGCTGTGTTGGCATGGGTAAAGAAGGAACAAAGGAGTAAATGAACAAAGGAGAAAGTGGGAGGGGAGTCACTGTCACAAAGAATGTTCAAAGGCAGAAACTCTTTGTATAATGTGCTACCAAAGGGCCTAGGCTTCCCCATTTTCCAAGACTGTTCTCATCCCAGCTCTACGGCTAAATTTATCAGCTCAGAAAATTTCCACACACACCCCTTGGAATGCATTATGTGTCTGCCATAAGCCAACTGTCACTTAGCCCATTTAGACCACCCCAGGCTAACTGGTCCTTGTTGGTTATTCTATGTTATATTAAGACTGGAATTTATATGTATTGGCCCTCAAATAATAGAGTCCTGTTCTTGGTATCAAATATGAACAATTAATACTAGAAGCAAAGCAAAAATGAAGTGGATCAAAAGTTTAAAATATAGTGGCTGCTCTATAATACTGTTGGAGATAAATGTTAAGGGTTACAAGGCACAGAGCCAGTAATTATTTCTGAACAGAGAGAGTCAATGGCTGTATACATCATCAAATATGTTTTGCCATTTCATAATATGGTTACAAGTAATTTATTCACTAAAAATATTTTTCTGTACAACATTTTTTTTAAGGAAAAAAGCTTCTCAAAATCATGGATAAGCACATTTGCAGCTAACTTGCCATGTCCTGGCTATAGCAATATTTGAAGGTCACTTGGGAAATTCATAACACCTATGTAGAAGGCGATTTGAATTAATACTAAAATTATTTAGCTTGGGCGCCTGGGTGGCTCAGTCAGTTAAGCATCTGACTTCGGCTCAGGTCATGATCTCATGGTTCGGGAGTTTGAGTCCCACTCAGGCTCTGAGCCAGCAGATTATTCTGCCTTGGATTATTCTGTGTCTCCCTCTCTCTCTGCCGCTCCCCGCCCCCCCCAAAAAAGAAAAGAAACATTTAAAAACTTTTTTTAAGTTTAAAAGAATTATTTAGCTCTTATTAAATGTTTATCATGTATGACAAGGCTCTCTACAGGCTCTAATTAAAAATGACACATCCAGCTTCTGTCCTACCAGAGCATTCAAGAAGCCGATAACTAACCACTCTACCATACCACACCAACCTCCAGAGCATGCATTTATTTGCGTTCATTTGAAAATTGTGTTTGTAACCTGCACATGAAAGTGGCTGATTCTCTGAAAAACAGTTTGGTTTCTTATTTTTCATGGAAAATGAAAGCCTTCATTTACAAAATATTATTCTGATTAAGAGGAATTGCTTTTCTACTAAATAATTATCTTCTAACATTATCTGCCTACATGGCAGTTTCAACTCATGATAGTATCATCTGTCCATAAGATAATTTTTAATATTTACAGAGTTATATTAGGAGACAAGATTCACCCATGCAAAAGCTGCTCGCCTATAACTATAAATTATTCAGTTTTTCTAAACATCTGCTCTGTTCCCAATTATCAGAGCCAACTGACACTTGTTTCAATGTCACTGCTGGGCTAGCTCTCTGCTTCTTGTTATCTTGAAGCTGCTGTGTTGTATTGCTCCTCCTGTTTTTAAATGCTCAGGATTAGAGGCAATAGATCTGGCTCAGGACAAACTGAGTGTTTGTTGTATGCCAAATGCCCTTTAATTCTCTGGCATGCTTACCCACAGCATGTGATTGTTTGCACTGGTGAGTTAGATCTTCCTTATTATACACATGCCCGTTGGCAAAGCTGATGGTAAGGCAATTCTTGTCCTATGCCTGTGTCTAGAAGTGTTCTTCATCTTTTCTGATATACTTTTATTTCAGTTTGGTGAGTAAAATGTGCCTGACAGATGTTAAGTGCTTTAAAAAAGTGTGTTAAATGTTTGATGAAATTTATCAGATCCCTAGTTTTAAAAACAAAACACACAAATCAGCCCACCTTCTACTAGACTGCATATTCTCAATTTTATGAGAAAATATAGTTTGATATTACCATAAAGCAAAGTATCTATAAAGATTAAATATCTTTAACCTCTGATCCATTAGTTATAACTTATCTGCCCATTACATATGACCAACACATTGCAGTCAAGATTACCTGATTAAAGTCATCAGCTACATATACTTAACAGTATCTGTTGTAATTCCAAAGCCATTCATTTTAATCAGTCATGGTTAAAAAATAAATTAAAGGATCTTTCTTTTTTCATGGTAAACCTTAGCCATTGAATATTAACTAGCTAACATCAATATAAACTATGTCAGATTTGATAGATGATTTAGAAATATGTAAATTCTTTAATCACTGGACACAAAGCTGATTTATTTTTCTATTTTTACTAGCTAGCCACCTGAAGTGCAAGATACTAATGAGTAATTTTGCAATTCAAAGAAGAAAAATCTCATAAAATTGGTTATTCAAAGGTTCATCCCCATAAGGTGATGTAATGGTTAGCATACTGATTTTTATGCTTTAAAAGATTTCACAATAACAGTAGCTTAAACAAGATGAGAACATTCATTTCTCTCACACCCATAACAATCCTAGCTGGGAGAGATTCAAGGGAAGGAGAGAAGCAACATCCCATGAGATGATCAAGAGACCCTGTTTTCTTGCTGTTTTGCTTTGCTGCTCCCTAAATGATGCTTCTGGTAGTGTAGTCAAAGACAGCGCACCACCACCACATCTGCATTCCAGTGTAGGAAGGGGAGGTTAAATGGAGGGCAAACAGCTCTCTTTTAAAGATATGACCTGAAAATTGCAGGCATCACTTCTGCTACTATCCTGTTGGCCAGAATTTAGTCACAAGACACCATTTAAATGCAAAGGAGACTGGGAAATGTATCCCATAGTAGGGTAGCTGGGGAGACACATAAAACTCAAGATTTTATTACTTAAAAAGAACATGAGAAATGGATTGGGGTGAAGGGTGATTAGCAGGTTGTCAAAATGAACTAGCATATTATTTCATTTATAAAATAGATAACATTTGTTAAATAGACAACATCCCCATAAATATTATGGAAATTCCAATTATGATAGAGTGCTGTTTTGTTTTTTGTCTAGAACTGTATTTTTTTTATTTTTTTTTAATGTTTTATTTATTTCTAGGAGAGAGAGAGACAGCATGAGCAGGGGAGGATCAGAGAGAGAGGGAGTCACAGACTGAAACAGGCTCCAGGCTCTGAGCTGGCAGTCAGCACAGAGCCCGACGCGGGGCTCGAACCCACGAACCGTGAGATCATGACCTAAGCGAAAGTCGGACACTTAACCGACTAAGCCACCCAGGAGCCCCTAGAACTGTATTTTAAAGACTGGTGTGTTCCTAAAGCTATATTCACACCCACACTTACTCCAAAATCATTGATATCAAAGTTGAAGATCAAATCCCCAAACGGACCTGGTAGGTTTTCTTTTTTATTGGAGTTGTCATAGATGGCCCTCCTTTCCCTGGCAGAGTAGAAAGAGAAATGGCTAACTAATCATTATTGAGTAATTCCTCTGTGTCACAGCCTGTGCTAGAGGCTCACAAAAATCATTTCATTTGCCTCCTTAAGACAACCTTTTGTCGGGGTGCCTGGGTGGCTCAGTTGGTTAACCGTCTGACTTCAGCTCAGGTCATGATCTCACAATTCGCTGGTTCGAGCCCCATGTCAGGCTCTATGCTGACAGCTAGCTCAGAGCCTGGAGCCTGCTTCAGATTCTGTGTCTCCCTCTCTCTCTGACCCTCCCCTGCTCACATTGTCTATCTATCTCTCTCTCTCTCAGAAATAAATAAAACATTAAAAAATTTTTTTAAAAAAAGACAATCTTTTGTCAATACTATTATTAACCACCAACGAAGAAAACTGAAGCTTGGTTGGGCTAAGTATGCCAAATGTATTAGCACTGATATGGGCTCACTTTCTTGTTTCCATGGGTAGAGTTGAAAACAAACAAACAAACAAAAGTAGACCTTCGCACAAAAACTCACAAAATGTAGTAAACCACCAGCCACCTCCTGCTCTCCCAAGATTCAGTGGGGAAAAAAGGAAAAGAGAATCTGCACCCAAAGGAAGAGCCAAAGATTACAACTGCTCACCACTCCTGACCAAATTCAACATCTGTTAGAGGCAAACACATTCTGAGAGCCTGCGAGTCCCAAAAGAAACTGGACTCTTCTTTGTCTAGCTTGGATGGGGTTGGTGAGGTGGTCCTAGAAATTCCATCAGCTGATTTCAGAGGTGTATCAGTGGTGGCACAGCCTAGATCAAGTCCTGCTGATACAGGCCATCCCAGAGAAGGGATCACCGGGCCCTCCTTGGGCACAGTCCTAGCCTTTAATAAGAGAGCATGGACTCCCAAGAGGCAAACACCTCATCGGTTCTTTGAGAGTGTTCAGCTAAAGCCAGTCATAAACTTAATTTCAAACATAGCATCGGTGATTACCTTCAAACTACAGTATTATAATCAAATTACATCAGCCAGCTTTTATTTAAGATCTAAAACTTCTATTAATTTGAACGACAGGCTTGTGCCCAAAGAAAAGATAGCTGTAAAGCGGCTATAGCTTACAGAAATTCCAGACTCTGAAAAAGACTGTTCTAAGAACCTCTACCAAAATCCAAACAACTCAAGCAACAACAACAACCACAACAAAAGTGACAAAGCCTTGACTTTAATCCTGGTCAGACTGACTTGTTCACTAAGCAGAAAAACGCCTAGTATGACAAAATGACCCTCATGAAGACCAGGACAGATATACTACCTCCATATGTAATGGGTCAGCACGTTTACACGTGGGTGGACTCCAGCTAGGATTTCAATCTTCTGTTTCTTTATTATGATAGGAAGTAAGAAATCCTTTTATACTGATGAGCAAAATGAATGTGTCTAGGTTCATAAGAATCCATTTTTTTAAAGTTTTGTTCCCGTAGTGGTTAATTAGGAAGTTGTTAAAAGCTCAGGCTCTGTCAGCAGAGATTTGATTTCAAATTCTGTCCTGCCACAAGCTACCTGTAAGCCTCCAGGCCAGGGGCCTATCAAGGTTCCCAGCTTGCTCATCTGTCAAATGGAACTAATAATGGTACTCATGCGGGTTGTTGGAAGGACTAATTAGGCCAATGCCTCATAAGGTGTAGATACTCAACACATTTTAAATGTTGCTATAATTGCTAGCAAGTAAAATGATGGAAGGTAGCACATAACTCTTCTGAGTCCTGGCCTTTTTGGCCCCAGTGGTAAACTCCATTAGACTGTTAGTCCTTGTTAACTCCACCAAAAACTGAAAGAGATAAATGGACACTTAGCAAAGGAAAAATTGCCTTCTGAAATAACCTCTTCTTGGTGCATCCAGCATTTATGTGCTATCCTTTTTCTAAGACAAAAAATTGCATGTTGGAATTGGATTGGGGACATTATCTTGTGATGATTAAGGGAGGTTATTACTAGAACAGTGCATGAAATGAAAGCTACCTGCTTTCACCTAGGGAGCTCTTGAAAATAACCCTATTTTTCCCCAGCAAATAGGCAAGGAGAAGAAAGATTCCAATAATGGATAGCATTACAAATCCTTTTTCATGTACTCTGCTTATCTAAATTGGCACATGATGCCTGCCCACCGTCTCTCAGAAATCATGAGAGGTGCTAACTCACCCACCAGGCCCCGCCTAACAGCCCAGGAGGCACCAAGGATATTTCTCTTTCTCTGCTGCCTGTTTCTCGTCAAACTGAATCAGCATTTCTGGGAGCTCAATTCCCATTCAGAAAGGTAATACCTTCTAAAGATGGGCATGGCAGCACTTATGGAAATTCTAACCCATCAGCTGAAAGATAAGCAGGTGAAGGTTAGAAAGTTATTCCCTAGTGACCTCCCCAAAAGCTTTCCATGTAAAAAAAAGTTTTACATATATATAAATTTTGAATTTTATATATACAAAACTAAAGTTTTATATAAACACACATATGTATGTTTATGTGTGTGTGTGTATGGATGAATACACATATACATACACATGCACAAATATGTATATATATACATACATATACCTATATATATACACACACACACACACGTACATGTTCCCCAATATTTCATTTATACTTGCTAAATTTTTCTCTCTACTCAAAGTTTTTGGAAAAGGATTACATATGAATTCCTAATTTAAGCCCTGAATTTTTTTGAGCTTTAAAGCAGGGCTGAGTATCCTCCTAACTATGAATGGTCACTGTGCCAGAAAAAATAAATAAATAAATTCATAAATATAGATACAGAGAAATTTGAAAAGGAAGTTAACCCAAATGGTAATTTTAAATAAAAATAAGGATGATCAAATTCTATTCAACAAATAATAGTTTAGATTCCATATTATAGCTAAATGGAAAAGAAAAACAATGAAGAAAAAGTTAACATATTAGAGAGGTGGATATTTTAAAAATCCCTTAGGAAGCATGTATCAAGCACCTACTATGCCCACCGGGCATTGTTTTAGGCTTCCCAACCTCAGCACAATCCACAGTTTGGACCAGATAAGTCTTTGTTGCGGGCAAGTGTTCTGTGCCTTGTAGGATGTTTAGCCTCCACCCACTAGGTGCCAGTAGCAATCCTCAAGTTGTGACAAAGAAACCATCTCCAGCATTGCCAGATTTCCTCAGGGGGAAATCACTGCCAGCTAAGACCCACGGTGCGATAGATACAAAAATAGTGCCTGCATACCACTTGCAATTTTTCTTTTATGTTCCTTAAGAGCAGGCAATCCTCAAAAATTTGGCACATTTTCTGGTGTGGAGGTTGTCAGGCCTCCTCTTCTTCCACAGTGTTTTCCCCTCAGAGTTCCGTGAGAGAAGCTGGCCAAAGCCAGTTCCATACTGTTACTCTTTCCTGGGCTTCCCATCATCACTTCCACTAGCATTCTGATCTGTCAGAATGCTTTTCTAGAGCAACAAATGTGTAACATTTATCTTTTGATCTTATTTATATTGTCCATAAGTAATATATAGAAGTATCAAATCAACATAAGAAAATAGGATATACAGTTTTACACTGGAGTGTGAATTTTAGGAAATGCTCTATATCACTAAGCATCTCCTATAGAGGTTTGTGATTCTAAGTAATTAGCACCAAGAGGCTTCCTTCTTATCCTGCGTAACTGAGAGTTGGCTGTAACTAAATGATAAAGAAGAGAAAGGGGGTGTTTGTTTCTGTTTGGTTTTCATAAACATGCCTGATATATCATTTGACTGCAACCTTGTATTAAGGCATCTTTCACCCAGTGACTTGAAAACCTTCAAAGACATTCATTAGCAGATACTTTGATGGGGTTAGCAGACTTTCAACCTCATATTCTTACCATATTAGTCTAAAGGCATCCATGAGAATCACATGGCATTACATTACCCATGAGCCTCTCTACAGAGGAAAACAACTATAAATACCAGTGCATTTCTAAATCTCTGAGATGTAATTGGCCAAACAGATCAAGAATCTATCTCTCTGCCCCAGCTATAGAAAGGGGAAGAAACTGGAGGAAACTAGCATTTGCTGAGTGCATGCTATTTCTTTTATTCTTTATTAAACCCTGTGAAGTAGTAACAGTGCCTGGATCTCTAAATGTTAAATTGTTCCAGGATTTGGTCCTTAGAAGCCCTGACTTTCTAGGAAATCTTATCCACACCTACGGCTACAAATACCAACTCCCAAATTCACATTCAAACCCAGACTTCTCTGAGCTCCCAACATTTGTGTCTGTTTTCTCCATGTCTCCATTGACTATCTTGAAGTTACCACATCCAGCATCAATCTCTTTCTTCTCCCTCCCAGATATCTGTCCAACCAATTGCATTCACATCTTTCCAATTATTCACAAACATATGACTCACCCTTGATGTCTCTCTTTTTCTCATATCCCACATGTAATTATCAACAAATCCTGGCAACACTTCCTTCAAAATATTTCCAGATTCTAATCGCCTCTCACCCTTCTACAGGCAACCACGCTGAATTAAGCCGTCTTCATGTCAACTATTACAACCACTGACCTCCGTGGTTTTCCACTCCAGCCTATTGTCCACACAGCAGCTAATGAGATTGTTTAAATTTCAGGTCATGACATGTTTGTCCCCTGCTCAGTACTCCCTGTGGTTCCCCAAAGGCCTTACAATGCATTAGGCTCCAAATGATGTAGTCACCTGCCACCTCTCTGACTTTCTCACCACTCTTCTTATTCCCTGTGCTCTTACCCTGAGTTTTGTGCTCACTCTTACCTCTCTTGGAAGAATGCTTCCCCTAAAACCCTCATGTACCCTTCTCTCGCTTCCTTCATATCTGCTCAAATGATGCTTTGTCAAGTAGCCCATCCCTGACCCCACTGTGCAAATAGGGCCCCGTCTCCAAGCACTCTTCACCCCATTATCCTTCTCTTTATAGCCCTTATCCTACTTTATCTTACATTTTTGTGGAAGTATTTTTCTTCATAAATAAATGTGTGTATGTATTTACATATATGTATGTAAATATGTACATATATACATTTGCAGGAGTTGGCAAACTATGATCCAGGACAAAATTTAGCCCTTGCCTATTTCTATATAGCCACAAGCTAGGAATGTTTTTTTATTATTTAAGGGATATAAAAGGGGAAAAAAGATGAATAAGCAACAGAAACTGTATGTGCAGCCTGCAAAGCCTAAAGTATTAACTACCTGGCTCTTTATACAAAACAGTTACAAACTCCCCAGTTAGTATAGTGTCTGTGTCCTCCCACTAGTTACAAACTTCTTGGGGGCCAGGAATTTGTTTGGCTTACTGTCATATACCTAGCACATAGAATTGTGCCTGGTACAAAACAGATGCTAAACAAATATTTTTCAATGGATGTATGAATGAGTAAATGAAGATAATGCGGCTTAGCAAGGTTTGGTGACTTGTCTAGAGTCACACAGGAAGTTGGAAGATGAACCAGTATTCAAACCCAGATCCATCTGGATCCACAGCTGAATCCTGCAGTCCAAGAGCTGCTTGCAGCAATGATCTAATCATCCTTGTTTTCTACTCAAAAGATCCTCATTAGACTGTCTCTAACATGCTTTTGGGTAAAGGATCCCGTGAGACAGGGCGTGGAAGGAGAAAGACATCGTGTATTGCAGAAGACCTTTAAAACTATACCATAATAACACTTATATCTGATATCAACCATATTCGATGCGCTCATATACATCATCTCTTCTTAGCTTCACCAAATTTCTGTGTAAAATTTAAGGCAGGTACTATTTTCTCATTGTACATGTTACAAAACCAAGTTTCAGGGAGGTTAAAGGATTGGTTGTCACAAGCAGTGAATAGCAGAAACAGAATAATCCAGATCTATCATGCTTTGGTATGGACCTTTCCATTCTGCCAGCCAACATATATCCCAACTCTACTGATAGGCTGATGTGCTACCATGGATGGAGATTGGTCTTAACAGAATGTCAGTCACACCTCAGGAACTTCTAAGAAACCAGAAGTACAATATTTTACTTGGAATTCTATGATAGGTGAGAAGACTTCTTTAGCTACAAATGGCCAACTACCCAGGGCCAGCAGCAGCAGAAGAGTCAGAACTTTGAAACTGCAGCAATGAGTAGGAGAATGGTCAGGCAGACCATATCTTGGGCTTTTATTGGTGTGACAATAACACAATATTTTTTAATGCTTATTTATTTTTTGAGAAACAGAGCATGTGCATGACCGTGGGAGGGGAAGAGAGAGTGGGAGACACAGAATCCCAAGCAGGCTCCAGGCTCTGAGCTGTCAGCACAGAGCTCAATGCAGGGCTCTAACTCATGAACCACGAGATGGTGACCTGAGCTGTAGTCAGACGCGTAACTGACTGAGCCACCCAGGTGCCCCAATAGTACAATATTTTTAAGCTGCCAAATCCATAACCATCTTAAAGAAGGAAGCCAAAAACTGACAATTATCATAGCAGATGTTAATATTCACGGCTGTCACCTCCTGGACTAGCTGCTCTATCTAATCAGCCATCCTCTGAGGCAGCTGACTTTAGCGTGTAGAGTATTTGGCTGAGAAACTACATGTGATCCATGGCAGCCAAGGGTCAACTTTACAAACTGCATGAATGCTGGCAGCTGTATGTTTTTATATAGGAAGAGGTCACGACATCATACCCTGATGTTAACTTGAATCTGACATGCAACTGCACTCTGGTCAAGATTCCAGCTCAGAATGTTTGTAACAGTCCGATTTCAAATGTCTCTCTCTTTGCCCCTATAAGTTCCCTTACACTTCATCAGGCCATGTGTGCCGTTTTTTCCCCCCAGAAAATGTAGTCTCTATAAATAGCAGCGTCTGAGGCCATTATACTAAGTTCTGTCCGTTTCTCATCTCTCCTACTCACTATAATATGGCACAATTATTAGGAAACTGTGAAATTAAAACGAAGTGTCATTTTCAATGTTAGGATATGCAGGGTTTTGAAGTGATAGTTTTGATTATTAAATTAAGCCTAATTATTATAATATTATAAAGTGCTAACTGGCTACAAAAAATTATTATATGTTTTCACCAAATAATATGGAGACTCGGGTAAGAAAATTGTTGGGCTACGTAACGACTACAGATGAACCATACTTTTTGGTTCAACTTCAAACTTAAGTCTCTTTTATAAAAGAAATTTCTCTATTTCATTTGGAAATAACATTGGTAATTGCAATGAAGAAAATGAGACAAGGTTAAAATAGTTTACCTAAGAATTTCCTTTGTCAAAAAAAAATGTTTTAACATGAACTGAAAATTGTTAAATCAAAGTCAGGTGTTAGGTACCTTCTATGTACTCAATGTGATGGTTAGTGTGATGCTATGTTCTTAAAAGGTCTCTGGATATTTACATGCAATATTCCAAGGGAAGTTTATGTATGGAGAAGACATATTTGGGAACTCTACATCTGTAGTGTCTTAAACAGTGAAAAGTGCATCTTTCTGTTGTCAGACTTGAGAAAGAGATACAAGATCTTGAAAAGGCTGAGCTGCAAATCTCGATCAATGAAGAGGCAATTTTAAAGAAACTAAAATCAATTGAGAGGACAACAGAAGACATAATAAGGGTAAGCATTAACATTTAACATATGAGTCCCTTCCAGAATGAGTCTACAAGTAGTATATAATTCTTCAAACTATATCCACATTTAGAATTCATGTTTTAAACTGTATTAATCATGGAGAACTCTTTTTTCTTATAGTCTGTGAAGGTGGAAAAGGAAGAAACAGCAGAAGGTATGTTTTTGAGCAGTCTATTCTATGTTTAACTATGATGTTTTTTAATAAACCCACAGAAATGTTTCCCATTATTATAAATATATTCTAAATGTATTTTGAATTAATATTAATTTTACAGAGTCAATTGAAGACATCTATGCTAATATCCCTGATCTTCCAAAATCCTATGTGCCTTCCAGATTAAGGAGGGAAAGAAATGAAGGAATAGAAGACGATGAACAGAATAGAAAAGGTATATGAAAACTCTGTATCCAAAGGCAGGTTCTCAAAATCAGATTTTATAATGTCAGAGATTAGCAACTTGCTATGGCATCCGATGCTTCACGTTAAGCAATGGTCCATTTTACAAAGTCCCATGAGGTATCTGAGTCACTTGCATAGGTAGGGATAATGGAGTTTATAGTACTTATGCAAACAAGGTAGGGACAGAGAAGATAAAGGCTTGAAAGAGACAAACTCTTAAAAGCAAAGCTCCCCTGCTCAAAAATATCACTCCCCAATTATTCTAACTAGTAGGCATTCTCTTGGATTACTAAGATCCTTAATGAAAGTAGAAATAGCCTCTTGGGAAGGTTAGGCATTAGTTACCTATGTGTATTATTAGTTACCATGTGAAGTGATTTTCATAAAATTAATACTTCAAAGCCTCCAGAAAAAAATGAAGGCTTGTACGGATCCTGAGAGGGAACCTTTGAATTTCAGACTAGAAAAGGAAGCTACACTCTATATGCAGGTAGCAGCCATTCATTTAAATATTCAACGAATATTTAGTGACCACATACTATATGACAAGCTCAGTTCTTGCACTAGGAATATAGTAGTGACTAAAACGGCAAAAATCTCTGCCTTCTTGAAGCTGACATTCTAAAGGAGAAAACAGACCTAAAATTAAGTAAATAAATTAAAAATATCAGATTAGGCTGTGAAAACACTAAAGAATAGAGCAGAGACAGGGGACACAGAGACTGGGAGTGGGAAGGGTTGCAGCTTTAGTTGGGGAGCCGGGGAGAGCCAGGAACCCCCAGGCTACTGAGGAAGTACGAAATCAAGATGGGTCCAAAAAGGAAAGTGAGAGGTCAGAGCCGAAGCCAAAGCACTGCCACACTGTAATTTTGCCCAAATTCCTATTAGCGCTTAAAACTCCAGCCATGAGGAATTTTCCTGCGCCATGAAGCAGGGCTCAACTACACAGCGCTTTCCAGTTCAGTTGTTACAGTTCAGCTGATATTGGTCTATTTTTCTCCCTACTTGAAAATTGGAGTGAAAGAAACCAAAAAGGAAGGTAGAAGGAGAAGCACGTGAATCTTGCCTTCCTCCTCCCTCTTCAATACCAGTTCTACATTTAAACAACGTCCCTGCTGTGAAAACTTTAGAACACTCCTCTATGATTTCAGAAGCCTGCTGGCCCACACAGCAAGGATGTGACTTAATAAAATACACTATGCTAGACCTTCTACCTGCTGTAATGCCTGGTGCAACCTATTCTTTCTAGCTAAAAAAGAGGTCTGACTCCTCCCACTGAATAATGTAAGTGTGTAATCTGTCTTGTTAGATTAGTTACAAAGAGGACATTTTTTGGTTTCCCAATGAAATCATGGCCCTCTCTCCTCCAACCAGCTTTTCAGTCCCATTTTTTCAGTAATTCCATACATCCTTACATAAAAACCTAGGTCATTACAGTGTTGGCCATTATATAATCAATGAATAAAATCAAAAATTTAAGCAATAGACAACATAAAAGAATATCACATAAAAGAATATCAAAGGGCACACAACATAAAAATACATTGTGAAAGCAGGCTACTTTATTAGAGAAAAAGTTAACTAAATCGAAGATCAAATTTCTCTCTCTCGACAGCTTTGTATGCCATGGAAATTAAAGTTGAAAAAGACTTGAAAACTGGAGAAAGTACAGTCCTGTCTTCTATACCTCTCCCATCAGATGACTTTAAAGGTACAGGAATAAAAGTTTATGATGACGGGCAAAAGTCAGTATATGCAGTAAGCTCTAATCATGATGCAGCATACAATGGCACTGATGGTCTGGCACCAGTTGAGGTAGAAGAACTTTTAAGACAAGCCTCAGAGAGAAACTCTAAATCTCCAACAGAGTATCATGAGCCTGTATATGCCAATCCATTTTGCAGGCCTACAACTCCACAGAGGGAGAAGGTAACCCCTGGACCAAACTTTCAAGAAAGGATAAAGATGAAAGCTAACGGACTAGGTAATGAGATGAATGAATCCATACACAATATGGACAATGGGCTTTCAGAGGAGAGGGGCAACAGCTTCAATCATATCAGTCCTGTTCGGCCAATACCTCAACCCCGATCAATGACTCAACGAGCTGAGGAGATACCCAACACCCTACAAAAGAGTCTGATGACTCCTTGGGAAGAATCGAATACGATGCAGGACAAATACGCATCCTCTCCAAAGGCAAGACTGAGTCCCAGTGAAGCACCAGCTGGGAAGTCAAAATACCAGGATTCTTCTCCTTGCCAGGAGGATGAGGAAGATATCAGATATAATATCGTTCATTCCCTGCCCTCTGACATGGTTGATACAGAACCCGTGACGATGATTTTCATGGGCTATCAGCAGGCAGAAGATAATGAAGAAGAAAAGAAGCTTCTGACGGGGTATGACGGGATCATCCATGCTGAGCTGGTTGTGATTGATGATGAGGAAGAGGAAGGTGAAGGAGAAGCTGAGAAACCATCCTACCATCCAGTAGCTCCCTACAGTCAGGTTTACCAGCCTGCCAAACCAACACCACTTCCTAGAAAGAGACCAGAAGTTAATCCCTATGAGAACACAAACCACAAATCTCCCCACAAAAATTCCATATCCCGGAAAGAGCAAGAAGAAAGCTTAGGCAACCCGGTTCAACATTCTCCACTTGACGTTCAGATAGCTGGAGATGGGACTGAGGACCCGTCCTTAACAGGTAATGAAAATAACAAGGCTTGCCACTGCTGTTTAATCATGTGACAATCTTCCTTTCATGTTGTTAACATACCCTCCTGCTTTCAGCTTTTTTGACCACCCCATTGAATACACGCTACGGTTTTTTGGTTTTTGTTTGTTTTTGTTTTTTAATTAATGCTGATCTGATTAAGTCACTTCAAAAGATAAAATGAAAAAACAGTTGTTGCCTTATTTGGATATTGCATGATTGACTTTAGAAACTTGAAATCTGTCTTCTGTCATAGTACGGTACTGCTTGTGAATATATTTGGATTACTAGTATATTGGATCGCCTATATCATATCTTTTCCCACCAGAATCTGATGCCAGCTACTTGTTTGTGCCTGTTATTTAAACTTTCTACTTAAGTTAACAAGTTGCCTTAATTTTGCAAGAAAAAATAAGAAACAAATTTTATTCAGTGATATTTTATTACTTTGCTATATCTTGTTTCTCTATACTTATATAGATTAACTTTATTTCCTTAATTTTTCTACATTTTAAAACAGAATGCCAATTTCCCTTACAGTATCTATAACATCTAACTTTCCATAGACTTCCCTAACTTAGCAAATTTTTTTTCTATTTTCTATAATTTACATTTCTCAATCTCTATAAAGTTTTATAGCTATATAGCTTTTTTAGCATTAAATGGAAAATTACACTTTTTCTACAAAAGTGATAGCTCATCAATTTTAAATTCCTTGTTATCATTTGAATATCATATTCTTCTCATTTATAAAAAAAATAAATAAGAATCTGACAAAATCAATTATAATAGCTCTACTTAACCTTGGCAAAAGACCCAAGTCAAATTACACAGACATATAGGTTCTGAATGTGTTAGTGAGATGATAATTTTAAATATTTCTAGTGGAAGGATTATCATTAAAAAGCAATAATGTTAAGCCTCAGCTAATTCAGCAAGCAGAACTTGATAATTCTATAGAAGTGTGGTAGGACTTGCACAATTCAGGAAGTGTTCTTTTGCAACCCATAAGCCCAGTTTGGGGTTGCCAATAACACAAGCAAATGGGCCTCTTCCATTCTTTTAAGTAGTTAAATTAGGCATGCCAACTGAAATTTTAATTATCTGAAGAATTTCTAACCTCTTGGTAATTGTACGCTTATCTTTCTAAATCAGAGTTGTGTGATATGTCCCCACAGTGAAAACCTGCTAAAACTAAAAGTTTCTTTCCATTTTGAGAGTAAGTTTTGTTTGCTGACCATATTTTTCATCTTAAATTCATTTTTAAAACACTAACACAGTAGACTTAGAAAAGAGGAACACATTGATTATGGTCAAGAGCAGTGACATTCACCACTATAAAACCTTCCATTTTTGCACTTGGATGTTAGCCACCTTCTCCTGAATGCTCTTATTCCTTCTCCCCTACCCATGTCAACACATTTACCCCATAGAAAAAGACAGGAAGTGACTAATATTTCCAGACAACACTAATCATGCCACTGAGCTAAAATAATGAAAACAGGAAGACCTTTTCCAGACAAAGTAACAATACAAAGTTCCGTACCATCAATCAAATCATACGACAGACAGAATGCTCCAAATTCCTTGCCTTCCATCATGATATTGTTTTTACATCCCTGTTTTCCAATTCGGTGCATGGATTATAGAGCTGATATACTTTTTAATAAGTTTTTTTAACTTTTTTTAATGTTTTTTATTTATTTCTGAGAGACAGAGAGAGGCAGCGTGAGCAGGGAGGGTCAGAGAGAGAGGGAGATACAGAATCCAAAGCAGGCTCCAGGCTCTGAGCTAGCTGTCAGGACAGAGCCCAACACATGGCTCGAACCCACGAACCGTGAAATCATGACCTGAGCCAAAGTCGGATGCTTAACTGACTGAGCCACCCAGGTGCCCCTTAATGGGTTTTTTTTAAAGATGCACATCATATTGACATATGCTCTCACCCCCAGGGGGCATCCCTATACATAGGATATATAGCAACCTATGCAGTTCCATTTCACAAGCACCACATCGATTGAGCTTCTCCCCTAAAACTGCAAAAATGCTTACTGAAATACTTGAAAATCCATCATTTCAGTCAATTCCTTTACTCATGGTATAGGTCACCTACTAAATATAAATATTCTTAGAAGGCATAATAGTTAAGAATTATTAGCCTCTTTTAGTGTAAATGTTGTTATGAGAGCTTTATCTAAGAGCAATTTTGAATTTGGAAAAGAGCATAAAGTGGAGATCCAGATGTCTTAGTCAAAACTTTTGAACAGGTGAAGTCATGACAAGAAAATTCAGCAAAGGCCATTGGCTAATGTAAATATGAAACGGTCATGCTCTAAAGTAGAGCTTAATGCCAGACACATCCACCAATGAGTGGCCCCAGTACACTTTTAATGGGACTCCCCTACTATTCCCACCCAATAGGCAGCTGGCTTTCTTTGAGAGTCCTTGCCAACCTATTCTTGTACTCCTAGGCCTAGTCCCCTCTTAGATATCTCAGCAGCACTTTAGGATGACAGAGGTGGGGGATCTCAGCCTCAAGGGATTCACATGCTATTGGTGTCAAAATTGCCAACCTGCGGGAATCACTAGGAGCCAAAGAATACTGTGAGTAAGGAGGCAAGCTCTCTTCCACCAAGTTCAACCAGTCAAAACTACATGTCTGAATTGCTGTGGGGAGAGGAAGTAAAGATCAGAAAAGAGCAGAAAGGAGAAATAAAAAGGAGAGCTGATGATCCAGATTTTTTTACCTGCTACACCTTCCTATTGTCAACATGCTCTGGCCCCACACATCCACTTGAAACTCACACCATCTACTTGCCATAGGCCACAGGGAAAATAGCAGATGGTAACAATCTAGAATTATTTTTTTCCCTCAAGAAATGGGACAGCGAACTACTGGATTACCTCACTCCTGAGGATGTCCACATCCAGGATATCTTTCAAGAGCTTCACTGAATGTCCATGGCACAAAGGCTGTGCCTGATTTACTGAATCTCAAGTTGAAGAGTAATTATAAAAAGAAAGACTTTGTCCCTGCCTGAAAAGATACCTTTAAAAATTCCCTTAAAATGGACTTTTTCCTGCTCTCTTTTTTTCGTATGGCCAAGGTAGAGAGCCATAAAACCCAAGAGCAGAAAACATAAAGCCTTGCCTTCTGCCTTCATTTCACTTCCTGCTGTCGAAGTACAGCCTCTCCTTAGGCTTCACCATTCAACATCTCCTAGCAATAGAGACCATCTTCCTGGCTACAGAGCAAAGGGAGTTCTCTCAGCTAGTCCTAAATTCAAGGAAATATTCTTGACCTTGACACTAGAAATGGTCATTCTCCTTATGGTTCCATGGGAAATAATGCTCCTTGACTTCATTTAAATGAAAACATTTCACATAAGTAGAATAGCAATAAAAATGATCAGTCTTTTTACAGTAATGGATCCCCCATCACTTTTCATATTTGTGAAAAATATCTCCTTAGAGATGGGGTCATTTCATTTGTTAATAGACAACTAATATATGGCCGGAAAACGAGAGAATGTCTTCCCTGTTATAGTTTTTTCATTAAATGAAATCTTGCAATAAGTTAAATAGCTGGCCCATGGGACATATTACACACGAATATAATGATCAGTGCCTTGAAAGCATCTTTCAATTTTTGGAACATGACTGAGGCAGTATACTCTAAAGTCCTAAATATTAAGGACATGATCCCAGAACATGAGAGCAGTGTTATGAATTCTAAATCTATATTTAAAAATGCTTTCTACTTCATATTTATTAGCAGTAGAATATGTTCAAAAAGTATATTGTCATTTGAAAGTAGATCTTTTTTTTTAGTTTGAGAGAGAGAGAGAGAGAGAGAGAGTGCAAGTGGGGGAGGGGCAGAGAGAGTGGAAGAGAGAGAATCCCAAGAGGGCTCTGCACTGTCAGCTCAGAACCCAATGCAGGGCTCCAACTCATGAACCGTGAGATGATGAACCAAGCCAAAGTCAGACACTTAACCAACTGAGCCACCTGGGTGCCCCAAACACATGCTTATAACGTATCTTGACAAAGATGTAATTTTATAACTACTCCAACTCTTAATTAGTGGTTCACATTTTTTCACTCACAAGAAATTTGTTTTTGTCATTCTATATCCAAGGATGGAGCCCCCTGGGAAAACCAAGTTTGATGGCTTAAAAGATAATTCAACCATGAATTATCTTTTATTTTTAAAGAATTTTTATTTTTAGTAGTGCATAGCTCAGAAATATGCACAAAACATAGTCATTGACATATAGAAATTTATCTAAGGCTAATAGTGAAACTGTGCACTAATCCTATATTTACTCAATTTATGCTGTGTTTGCCCTACTAATTTTTCTAATCTTTATAGAAATAGGTTCCTTCTAGTTCTGAACCTGCTTCAGTCCTAAGTTAACCATAGCTTATTATTTCTACTATCTTTTTGTGCTACTAAAACAATGCTCACATTATTGGATAAAATCATCTGAGGTATGTTTCAAACTTTCCTGCATTCTATGAAATGGTCATTTAGAGTAAAAACTAAAGCTTTTTTTTTTATGACTCTCTTTTTTTTTCCATTTTCAGCTTTAAGGATGAGAATGGCAAAACTGGGGAAAAAAGTTATCTGAAAGGCGTACCCTCTACCCAAACATCCTTTGAAGAAGAACCTATGAAACATATGCCAACTTCTTGTCTGGATATTTTGTTTCTTTTTCCTAAGACTCAAAAAAAGTATAATTATAGCCATATTAAACCATGTGGATGGATAAGCAGTAATCATTATTTGTGAAAAATTCCAAAACAGCTAGGGAGAACAAATGCTTAACGTTTCCAGTTACTTGACACAATTCAGTGCAGGGGGGGAGAAACCAGCATATTTTTATTGTATTGATACCAAAGCATTTCTAATAAGAGTGTGTTAAATTTAAGAATAAAGTTATTTAAAATAGCCTGACTATATTCTTTTAACTGACATGGTAATTCTGCTAATACAAAAATTGAAAGGAAGCCATTGCACCTCATCACAGAAATATTCATCTTCAACTCTAACAAGTAAACATGATATCCCAAATCAACAAGGCATTAAGACAACTGCATCCTTCTAAGGACCTGTTGATTTGGTAGAGACTTCAAACTCTTTGCATCCATCCCAAAGGTGCATGCAATAATTATCCTCATATTTTGGGACTAGATTTGTAGCATCTTGATAGTGCTCATGACTTTGTACATGATAACTGACACGTTCATTTTTCTTGAAATATTCCCTTTTCTTTCATTTAGTTCAGTGTGAACTCCATGGTGCAATGACTGATTATGACCTATGACTACTGGATGGAGGACTTCCCATATTCTCAAAGAATACAAATCTAGTCTAATGTTTGACCAATCCTTGTAAACATGTTAGAATCCTAATATTAAAACTTGATAAGAATGTGTACAGTATGTCATTTCTAAGTATTCTTGCCAAGATGTTAAATCCTAATTTGAAGAATACTCCTAAGCCAATTCTCTCCTACTCTACATTATTGTACTGCCCTCCATCTAATATTCTCAAAATCCATCCTCACACATCTTCCCCTGGATCATACCAGTGCATATTACCCGGGTCCTGCAAGCCCTTCAGTGAATAGTCTGTTTCCTCTCAGGGCAGAAACCGAATTTCTCTGGTGAGGCTATGATGAGACCTTATCTTGGTCACTGGTGTGGAAGCAATGAGAGGTGGAAGCAGAGGATCGTGATGAGGACAAGCTTAAACCTGACAAACATCAGCCTCAGATGGATTGTTTCCAAGGGGCAGTTGTTCTATAGCAGGAGAGAGCTCCTCTCATGGAGGTGGAATCTGGGAAATCTGGAGGTTCGAATTTCAGAGACACTTGATACAAACACCCTATCCAATGGTGCCATCCCTTCCCTTTCATGGCTCTGAGTAGCATAAGTGACTTGTCAAAGGCGCACATTCTTTTGTTGGTCTGTCATCCTTGTGATTAAAGCATTGATTTTTTTTGTTTGTTTGTTTGTACACAAGTGTTCATTAGAACACTGCCCAGCACCTAGTAAGCAATCAATAAAGAATGAATTCATGAATGGTTTAGAAAGGAAAAAATGTAGTCTGCAAGGAGGGACTGTGTAACACCAGCTGGCCTCGCAACATGAGCCAGAATCTGGCCAGCAGATCTCTGGTCCCTTGCCATATGGCATGGGCCAGTGCTAGGGCACAGAAGTAGCCCAGCATGGCCAGAGGATATGGAAGGCTGGAGCCGGTCTTTTACCGAGGGGTGAAGCTGGAGTTGCAGTGGAATTGGCTGCCAGGTGGGCAGAGGAGGCCTGAGTACAAAGCTGAAGCTGGTCAGTCCGATCAGCTGAGTGAGACTGTACTATCCCACAAATCAAGCCACTGACTCCTTTGCTCAGTGAAAAGGAAGAAAATCTGAAAACTGGGAGTGAGGGGTCTTTTTGCAGCTATTGCCTCGCAGCAGCCCTCCAGCACCCTCTACTGGCAAAGCCTAACATTGCATCAACTGGCAAAGGAGAGATGTGTAGGGGGTCAGGATTACAAGGCGGGGCAAAAGATGGATTTGGAGATGAAGCATTAAATGATGAAGATAAAGAGGAAGCCTTGGGGCGCCTGGGTGGCTCAGACGGTTGAGCATCTGACTCTTCGTTTCAGTTCAGGTCATGATCTCATGGTTGGTATGATCAAGACCCATGTCCACCTCTATCCTGACAGTGCAGAGCCTGCTTGGGATTCTCTCCCTCTACCTCTGACCCTCCCCTGCTCTCTTTCTCTCTCAACATAAATAAACTTTAAAATAAAAGATGAAGTATTACACCCACACATTCACACAGTCCATCCATTTTTCTTTTTTCTTTTTCTTTTTTCTCCTCCATTTTTTTTTTTTTTTAATTTAGGCTTCATGGCCAGTGTGGGGCCCAAGCCCAATGTGGACCTTGAACTCACAACCTTGAGATCAAGACCTGAGCTGAGATCAAGAGTCGGGTGTTTAACCAATTGAGCCACGCAGGGTACCCTATTCCACCCATTTTTCTACTCAGCTTCCAAATTTATCCTTCCACACATTTGAACATTTAAGAAACCAAAAAACAACTGTTTCCATCTAATAAGATGCAGCAATCATTTATAAAAAGATTTCACCCTCTCCCCAAAAGGAGGAGACACACACTCTCAAGAGTCATTGTTTCCACAGCTAACTACATTAGACATTATTTTTAAGAACACTTTTATATTAACAGAAAGATTGAGAAGATAATACAAAGTTTCCATATACTCCACACCCAATGACTAATTTCTTACATTAGTATGGTACACTTGTTATAATTAAATGAATCAATAATGATGCATTATTAATCTCATAGTTTATTCATATTTCCTTAGTGTTTACCTAATGTCTATTTTTTTGTTTAGGATCCCACACAGAAAACTACATTANCCTCAGTTTGTTCTCAGCATTCAAGAGTCTCTCATGGTTTGCCTCCCTCCCTTTCCCCAACTATTATCCCCTTCTTCTCCCCCACGGTCCTCTGTTAAGTTCCTCCTAATTCACCTATATGTGCAAACATATGGTATCTGTCCTTCTCTGCCTGACTTATTTCGCTCAGCCTAACACCCAAGTACCATCCAGAAAACATTACTTTTAATTGTCATGTCTACTTAGGCTCCTCTTAGATTTTTGTTTTTTATAACCTTGACAGTTTTGAAAATTACTGGTCAAGTATTTTAAAGGATGTCCCTCTATACTCTGGTTTCTCTTCAGATCACATAAATCTTTCTCCTTTTTAAAGGATGTTCCTCTGTTGCAAACTGTTTGATGTTTCTCTCATGATTAGACTGGGGTCATGAATTTTGGAGGAGAAAGATCAGAGGTAAAGTGCCATTTTCATCACATCATATCAAGGGTACATACTTTCAATGATTTATTACTGATGATGTTGACCTTGATCTCCCAGCTAATGTGTTTGTCAAGTTGTTCCACTGTAAAATTATTATTTTATTCCCCTTCTTATACTGTATGCTTTCGAAGGAAATCACCATGAACAGCCTACACTCTTAAGGGAGTAGAGAGTTAAGCTCCTTCTCCTTGAATGCAGAGTATCTATATAAATCACTTCAAATTCTTTTGCACAGATTTCTCTATTCTTCCCATTTATTCATTCTTTTCAATAATTAATTTAAACCAGTATGGTCTCATGAATGTTTACTTTACACCTGAGGTATAATGCAATTCAACACAATTTGCTGCTCAAATTGTTTCAGTTTGGGCCATTTCAATTGGCTCCTGTAATGCCTTTGATGTATGCCCATAAATGTTGTGAACGTAAGATGTCTTTCTGTTTCATTAGATCTTTAGTTTCTCGCAACAATACTTTATAGATTTCAGTGTACCAGTCTTCCATTGCCCCAAAATTTATTACTATTATAAATATTATTTTTTTAAGCAGGCTTTCTGCCTCGTATGGGGCCCAACGCAGGACTTGAGCTCACAATCCTGAGATCAAGACCTGAGCTGGATCAAGAGTTGGACACATAACTGACTGAGCCACCCAGGCACCCCATTCCTATTTTATTCTTTTTGATGCTATTGTAAATGGAATTGTTTCCTTAAATTCACTTTCATATTGTTCATTGATAGTGTTTGGAAATGCAACTGATTTCTGTATACTGATTTGGCATCCTACAACTGCAACCTTCTTGAACTCATTTATTCTAATAGTTACTGGATTCCTTAGCATTTTCTACATATAAGATAAGATTATGTCACCTGTAAAAGGTGATATTTTTACTTATTCCTTTATAATCTGGATCCCTTTTATTTCTTTTTCTTGCCCATGCTAAAACCTCCAATACAATGGTGATGCAAAGTGGTAAAAACAGATACTCTGTCTCATTTCTGATCTTAGAGGGAAAATGTTCAGTCATTCACCATCAAGTATGATGTTAACTGTCAGTTTTTCTTAGATGATTTTATCAGATCAAGGATTTACCTTTTATTCCACATTTGTTGAGTGTTTCATATCATGAATTAGTGCTTCTCTTTAATTTTGGCAACCTTTTCTTCATATGTTTTGGAGTCTGTTGGTAGGCACATACATATTCATGACTGTAGTGTTCTTGATGAATGAATGCTTTAGTCATTAAGAAAGTCTTTTATCTCTGATAATACTCTTGGCTGGAAATGAATTTATCTAGTACAAACACAAATATTTCAGTCTTCTCATGCTTACTATTTCATGGCATAACTTTTTCCACTGATTTGCCTTCAATCTACCCACCTCTTTATATTAAAACACATCATGGGTTTTACATTCTTGTTAGTCTGACATTCTCTCTTTAATTGGAATATTTAAATTCCAATAATTAAAAATTTAAATGGAATGTTTAATGTAATTATTAATATGGTTGAGTTTGGGCCTATTTTATTATTTGTTTATTTTATTATTTTGTTTTGTTTTATTTATTTGTTTTATTATTTGTTCTCTATCCCATTTTTTCTTCCTTAATTTTTCCTTTCTTACCTTTTTAAGTTATTTAAATAATTTTAGAATTCCATGTTAGTTCTTCTATTGGTTTTTTATATATCTCTTACTTTTTCTCTAGGAATTACAATATGCATTCTTTTTGCATTAGAATTTAGAACTTACTGAGAATTAACACTGTATAATTTTAAATAAAATGCAGACATCCTGCGACCATATTTCTATTACCCCTTGTCATCCTTTACACTAACTTGTTATTTTATTATATCCATAAATATTTTGTTAGATTTTTTTTTTAATGTTTTATTTATTTCTGAGAGAGGGAGAGAGTGTGAGCAGGGGAGGGTCAGAGAGAGAGGGAGATACAGAATCTGAAACAGGCTCCAGGCTCTGAGCTGGGCTGTCAGCACAGAGCCCAGCGCGGGGCTCGAACCCATGAACTGTGAGATCATGACCTGAGCCGAAGTCGGACGCTTAACTGTCTGAGCCACCCAGGCACCCCTCCTTTTGCATTTCTTATAGGGCAAATGTGCTAGCAACAAATTCTCTTAGCTGTCTTTCATCCAAAAATGTCTTCACTTTGTGCTAAATCTTGAAGGATTTTTTTTCCAGATAGAATTCTTGTTGACTTTTTCTTTCAACTTTAAAGATGTTATTCCACTCTCTCTAGCCTCTACAGATTCCTATGAAATGTTAGATGTTAACCAAATCCTTGCTTCCCTATATATGTAATCCTTCCCTTTTCTCTTTCTCATTTCAAGATTCGCTCTATGGTTTTTACTTTCAAAAGCATGATTTAAAAAATATGCACACACACACACATACACACACACACACACATACACACACACACACACACACACACACACATTGCTTAAGTTACTTTCCTGCATCATGAGTCAGTAAAGTTAATTTTTTAACTTTTAGCAAATTTGGGAATTTTCTAGTCAGTATCTCCTCAGATTCTCCTCTCCTTCTTAGATAATACCTAAAACTGTTATCATTTAACAGGTCCTTAAAACTCTGTTTAATTCTTTTCCAAAATTTTTTCATTCTTCTCTTAAAACATTAGACTATATCTACTGATCTATCTTCAAGTTCATAAGTTCTTTTCTCTGTCATCTCCATTCTGATATTAATTCCTTTTAGTGAGTTTTTCAGATAGTTTTATTTCTTCAGCTCCCCAATTTCTATATGGTTTCTACTTCCACAAATCTTTTTTTTATTTATAGCAAGTATATTTTCTTTTATATCATTGAGAACAGTTAGAGTAGGTGCTTTAAAATCCTTATTTCTGTGCTTGTTTCAGCAGCACATATACTAAAATGCTTATTTCTTGGGGCACCTGAGTGGCTCAGGTCATGAATTCACAGTTGGTGGGTTTGAACCCCACATCAGGCTCTGTGGTGACAGATCAGAGCCTGAACCCTGCTTCAGATTTTGTGTCTCCCCCTCTCTCTCTGTCCCTCCTCCACTTGTGCTTTCTCTCTCAAAAATAAACAAGTAAGATGGGGTGGGGGAGAGGGGAAGGGGGGTGATGGGCATGGAGGAGGGCACTTGTGGAGATGAGCACTGGGTGTTATATGGAAACCAACTTGACAATAAACTATTTAAGGAAAAAAAAATCCTTCCTCTTTAATCTAATCATCTAAGAAGTTTTAAAGGTTGGTCTCCATTGATTATTCTTTCTTTAGAACATGGGTTGAAAAACTGTAGCCCACAGGCCAAATCTATCCCACATCCTGTTTTTGTATGTTTTTGTATAGCCCACAAGTTAAAAATGGTTTCTTACATTTTTGAAGGATTGGTAAACAAACAAACAATAACAAAACATCATATATTCCACAGAGACCATATGTGGTCCACAAAGCCTACATATTTTCTACCAGGCCCTTTAGAGAAAAAAATCAAACCAACCTTTTTCTTTGGAGAATAGGTCAGAATTTCCTGGTTCTTCTTAAGTCAGGTAATGTTGGATTATCACCTGTACATCATAAAATATTAGGTTATAAAAATACTGGATTCTCTTATTTTTCTCCACTGGATGTTGCTTCTTTTGTTTTAGCAGGCAATTAACTGGGTCAGACTGCAAACTCTTGTGTTACAACTCCAATCTCAGGTCAGCTACTCATTTTCTTTGCTCTAACTGCTTTATGTTTGCTTCACGCACGTGAACATATCTAGGGGTCAACCAGAGTTGTGGGCAAATAGGAATTGGAATACCCTCTCTTGTATTTTCTTTCTAAAATCATCCTGTCCCTCCCCCTGACAGTGGCAGTTGGCCTAACTATCAGTCCTCTGGTTTCCTATGCACTGCCACCTAGCAGCACACAGTTGACTACAACTGCCCCAAAGCTAAAAACTTTGAAAACAGGACACTCTAAACAATTTTCCTCCTCTGAGTATGGACTCCTGACCAGCATCTTTCTACTTCAGTTCACTTTCCAGGACCTTCAAGTAGCTACTTTCTGAAATTTACACTAGTTTTCTGAAGGAGACTCAGTTTGGCAGGATCTCACTCAGCCATTATTGGCATTATCAGCCATTATTGACAGTACATATTTAAAATGTATGGATTCAGGAAATTCTTATCCCAAGAATCTGATTACCATAGATCAGTGTCTGATTACAAATCAGAAATATGTTTAGGTCCTTACAGGAAACCCAGAGTACAATAACAATTTCTTTGACACATGAATAAGACATCATATGAAGATATACTTCTAAAGAAATGTTCTAAGATCTTTCTCTACCCTAAACTAGAGGTATATCACTAAGCATAAAATAAAATTACATTAACTTCTTTGATAATGAAATAATTTAAGCTGATATCAAGTTTACATGTAGCCAGCAAAAACCCTAAATCTTTCCACCAAAAGGTATAATCTAAAAGCAGTAATAAGACAAATATTTGTTTTACTGAGGTGAAAGTCACACAACATAAAATAACCACTTTACAGTGGACAATTTAGTGGCATTTCTTATATTCACAATGTTGTACAACTATCACCTCTTTCTCCAAAACATTTCCATCACTCCAAAACGAAATTTTATTCCCAGTACGCAATTACTCTCCGTACCCTCCTCCCTGACACCCAAGACCTTGGCCACCACCACTCTGCTGTTTCTGTGGATTTTCCTATTCTGGTTATTTCATATAAGTGGACCTTTTACATGTGACTTTTTACTTACTATAAGGTTTTGAAGGTTCATTCACATTATACCATGTATCGGTACCTCACCCCTTTCTATGGCTGATAGTATTCTCTTGTATGTATGCACCACAATTTGTTCATCTGTTGATGGAAATGTGAGCTAGTTCTGCCATTTGGCTATTGTGAATAGTGCTGCTATGAACACCCTTTTCTGTTTTTTTTTTATTGTGGTAAAAATATACACACCACAAAATATACCATTTTAACTGCTTTGAGATGTACAAATCAGTGTACTAAATATTAAATATTCAGTGTTATGCAAGTATCCCTACTATCAATCTCCAGAACTATTTCATCTCCCAAACAGAAACTCTGTTAAAACACTAACTCCCCATTCCTTCCTCTCCCTCAGTCCCTGAAAATCACCATTCTACTTTCTTCTCCATGAATTTGACAAGTCCAGATACTTCAAATACATACAATTATATAATGGTTGTCCATTTACAACTGGCTATTTCACTGAGCATATTGTTTTCAAGGGAAACATCAAATTTTTTTTATGAAACAAAAATATACATTTCACATGTAAAAACAACTAAAGTTTAACACTGTAATCAAACAGCAACAACATCATCAACAATGTGTACAAAGGACCTTTTGCTGGAATCACTTCATTCATTCATCACAACTGCCCTGTGAGTGGGCTTTACAGATGAAGAAATGAGCATCAGGGAAGATAAGTCATTTGCCCAAGGACAGGCGGCTTGTAATACAAACACGCATGCGCAGATCTTCCAACTCCATCCCCAAACTCCCAGTCCCTTGGAGCTGACAGGATTGGCTGCCTCCTAGCCCACTACCATGCCGCTTGTAAGGACGGTCAGGAGACACCCATGTGGAAGGAAGAGCCAAGGAAGGCTCCAAAGATGAGGAAGATCTTGAGACAGAACTTGAGAAACTAGCTTTTGCTAGAAAGAAGGAAACAAGTGGGCATCCCAGGCATCTTCATGACCATCAGTGACCTGGGTACTGGGCAAAGAGAAAAGAAGCCGGAAATGGATAGGAACAGTGTGTATCCTAATCAAATTTGAAAGGATCCTATCTTTCATTCCCATCTATAATGGATTATCTTAAACAAGAACCTTTGTTCTTTTTTTTTTTCCTGCTTTCCCAGAGTACGTAGATAAATACAACTTCAGCCAAAAGCTACACGTGCCCCTAGAACTTCTTAGTTGGCAACAGCTGCCAGTTGGCATCGTCGATTTACACTGCATCCTGGACTAGAGGCAGGATGTGGAGGGGATGAATATCACTTCACACACATTACAGCCAAAACCCTGTTAGAAACTAAGTAAGCGCTAAGGCGAATTCATTTATTTAATTACTTATGCCATAGGCTACCTTTCCCTTTAAAATTTACTTCCACAAAGAATAATAAAAGCAAAAAGCAACCTCAGTTGGTGAATGCTACCCAACCACAACTTTCTAGAATTTGTTTCTTCACCTCCCCCCAAAACATAATTATTTTCATGTTATAATGGAAACCATCTTTAGAAAGAAAACTTAAAAAAAATTTTTTTTTTCCTGAGAGTCGGTGCATGTGCAGGGGTGGGGCAGAGGGAGNTTTATTTTTGAGAGGGAGGGGGAGAGGGGCAGAGGGGCAGAGGGGGAGAGGGAGGGAGAAGAGGGAGGGAGGGGGAGAGAGAGAGAAGCAGGGCTCACCTGAAGTGGGGCTCCTGCTCAGCCAAAGCGAGGAGCGGGCTCACCGGAAGCGGGAAGCGGGGCTCGTACTCCACCTGCAGCAAGGCTCCTGTTCAACCAAAGCGTGGCGCGTGCTCACCGGAAGTGGGGCAGAAGCTCGCCCAATGCAGACGCTTAACCAACTGAGCCACCCAGGTGCGCGCGCGAGAATTTTAACCAGGCTCCACACCCAGCACGATCTCACGGTTGTGAGAGATCATGATCTAAACCCAAATCGAGTCCAACGCGAACGTTTAAGCCACCACCCAGACGCCCTCAAAGTTACGATTTTGATCACAGTTTGGAGCAACACTGCTGAAGACCTAAAGGCATTCAGTGTTATCACTCCTAGCAAAGGAAGTTAAAAAAAAATGTTTATTACAAAAACAAGAACTGATGACAGGAGTGAAGAATAGGCATTTTTCAATCCGTGGATATTAATGATTCATAAATAGAAAAATCATAATTTCGAATTAATAAAATGGCATCAAGATTAAATAAGAAAAGGGGCGCCCGGGTGGCTCAGAAAGTTAAGCATCCGACTTCAGCTCAGGTCATGATCTCACAGTTCGTGGGTTCGAGCCCCGTGTTGGGCTCTGTGCTGACAGCTAGCTCAGAGCCTGGAGTCTGTTTCAGATTCTGTATCTCCCTCTCTCTCTTGACTTTCCCTTGCTCATGCTGTCGCTCTCTCTCTCTCAGAAATAAATAAAACATTTTTAAAAAAGATTAAATAAGAAAAGACTTTTTGGGCAACTCTATATATTAATTGATGATATATCAAAATAGTGCCAAAAGGTGAATCAATGAAAAAGAAAAAGTTGAAATATCTTAGCCTCAGTGCTGGAAATTTAGTAAGTCCACTTGGTTGAAAATTAAACACAATAGGTTCATTTTTCCCTTAAAAGAATTTTTGTCATATACAGAATATAATTCATTAAAAGTTTATTAACTTTTAAGCCCCTTATAATTGAAAACTGGAGGAAAATATTTTAGTATACACTTTTCTATACGATTAATAAAGCTATTTAAAAGGAAAGCTATTGAAAAGGAAAGTTTGGACTGTAAGTAGCTTGGCACTCACAAACCATGAACACAGAAGATTCACATCTCAACCCTAAACTATTTATGATAAACACCTATATAAGGAACAAAAGTAAAACTTCAAAATCATTTTACCCAATACAATAGGTACAGCTAAGGCTATTATTAACGCCAAATACAAATTAGGTCCTTAGACCAAGCAGAAACTATAACATAATCAGAAAAACACCTAAAAAACAAAACATGCCTTCCTAACTGGACTGTCCAGTTTTATTTCCTCTGCTTAAGATAGTTATATTCGTTACAGGGTCAGATGAATGTAAAGGGAACTATTGAGCAATTGTTACAAATAATCATGATTAGAAAACAAACAGAAAAATGTAACCAGAAAAAATAATAACAGTCCCTAGTTTCAGTTTCTAACTCACAACCCCAACCCTCTTGCCCCCACAAAAAAGGCAGAAACTTTACAAAAACAAATTAAGTGTTGGCAGAATCAAGGGAAATGCCACTCCATGGTTTTATCCAAGTACTAAAAACGAGCGACAGCACAATGTAACAGGAACAAAACAGTACTTTGGTATTATGGTGCCACCCGCTGGCTAGAAGTCCTCATAGCAGACAGGAAACCCAGCCACTAAAGAGATTAATGGAGTAGAAAGGAAAACAACACTGACATTCTAATTCATTACAGCATCAGGAACTTCCAACAAAAAAGAACCACCCATATTATTTATTACCACAATGAAAGAAAGTAACTGTTAAGTATATTTACAAGGGTAAAGTTTATTAATTTTGAAATACAAGTCTACAATCTCCAAAAGCTAGGATTTGAATCTTAGTCAAAATAATTAACATATAAAATGTCATTTCAGCCTTGTAACTGAATATATAAACAGTCTTTTTTTCTAAATACTTATTTATTTTGAGAGAGAGAGCAAGCAGCACAAACGGGAGAGGCAGAGAGAGACAGAATCCCCAACAAGTTCCATGCTGTCATCACAGAGCCCAGTGAGGGGCTTGACCTCACCAATTTTGAGATCACGACTCGAGCTAAAATCAAGTTGGATGCTTAACCGAATGAGCCACCCAGGCACTCCTATAACTACAGTCTTAAGCAGAAGATGCACATTTGCATTTTGTTGCTAAGAAAGAAATTATAATATTCACAATATAATTAAATGTTAATACAATGCTAGCCCCACCTCCACCTTTACCAGAGAAGTAACAGAATGCATAGAAAAAAGGACATGTCCAAAAAACTGGACTGAAAAACATAGTTTCACAAAAAATCTTAAGACCATTCTGATAAACTAGTATAGATGTTTTCTTTAAAGTACCACAGCACCTTTATAGTCCAAAATATATTTATTTTCATCCAAATGACACCATTTCTGCCTTTCCAGACAGTTCTTTTCCTAAATGCTAACATCACAGAAAATATTTGAGAATCACTTCTCCTCAAGCACAACCTTCCTTGGTTAACACTCAGAATCACACACAAAGGCTTGATATCCTTTTTAGAGTCCATAGGACTCTGCTGAAAGCTGATCCCTAAGGACCATACTTTGGAATTTCTCCACAGACATGGCCTGGTCTTCCAAATGAGAATTCAGGAATATGCTCCAGGCCATCAGTACGGCTTCAAGTTTCTTTGGCTTAATGATAATTATCATCTGGTCAGCAAAGCCAAGGTCTTTGTTTGCTCATAGATGATTGATTGCAGATAAGAATATGATGAGAAAAGTCACATTCCCACAGATGTAAACTGCTAACACCACCTTTTTGAAAGCATGCCCCTGCAAGAAAAAAATTGAGATATGAAAGAAAGAAACTACTATCATTAAGGTTTTTGTCAATAAGTGAGAAAAGAAGGACTTACTTCTGCTTCAGCTGCAGTAAATGACTGAAGGATCTGAATTCTAGTATCATCCAATATTTCAACTGTCAAGAACAACATAAGTTTTTAAGTCCGGTCAGTATGCCAGTAAACTAACTCTCAAAAAAAAAAAAAGCCCTGATGTGTAGTATTTGCTGATTTCAAGGGTATATATTCTCCCATTTCAAGCTACCAAATGTTGCAAACTTCCTGAATATGTAAGGCTCTCACAAATTGGGACAAGCTGGCTACAGCACACATTTGTCAGGGAACTTAAAATATGCCTCTTATTCTGGTCAATAAACACCATTTTGAATTCTTAACAAACCACATTTTAAGTACATTTGTATTTTAAACAGCAAGCTGTAATTCAGTGGTCATCAAAAACCTCATCTATGTGACCCTATCAAAGACCAAAAGTGGCAGCATAGATTTTTACCACTCCGCTCCGAAAAGCTCCCACATTCAAAGCAAAGAGGTTTTGTTTTTAGAAGTCCACCTTTACTTATCATTTAGGGGGTTGGAAACTAAATAAGACATAGCTCAGAAGCCAAGCTAGTTTAAAATATCACCCACTGTCTACTAATTTCTCCACTCCTAATGCCTATCGGTATCTTGATTCCTAATGGCCACAGGTATCTTTGCCACTAAGACCAAAATGGACCTTGCCACTAGAAAGCTTGGGTAAAGTAAGTTCTTCCTGGTTAGGCTGCCTAGTTAGCTAGCTATATATTATGCATATGGAAACCTAAGTGATAGCACACAGTAAATTTATCAAATAGGTAAAATCCATCTGCAGCTTTGCCCTCTGTTGACTTTGGGCATCTCTTCTTCCTCCATGTCTGGGTTCCCTCAGCTCCACGCATTCAGGATCCTCAGAGTGTACTGGCTTTAGACCAGCATGCAAAATAAAAAGTACTTACCAAAAAAGACTTCCTTCCTAAAACCTAAAATCGTTCTCCTTTTTACTCACAAATTCTAATACTAATAAGTATAAAAAAACAAAGGCTGGCTACTTCCATGAGTTCTAATACTGACTAATCAGCACAGACATCTTTAGGGAGCTATCAAGTAAGAGTCAACCATTAGTAGCTGGAAACTAATTACATTCCAAGAGTTTGTATAAAAGGGATTCTATGTAACATGGCTTTTTGAGCAGGCTACCTTTTCGAGAAAGTCGGTAAGCATGTATCTCCAGAACAATCTCAGTCCCAACGTGCCAGGCTACAAATCCAATCATTGCATAGGTTTTCCATGGGCTAGGAAGGTTCAGTCCTGGTAAATCCATTCCCAGGAACATTTCTGCCACTACATTTAGAAGAAAATATATATATTCAAATACAGTCACCACCAAGAGAGGTGATTATGTGTGTACATGTGTGTGTATTACATCAACTAAAACACAGTAAGAGTTTATGAGATGAATTAGATTAATACTTAAGATGAAATACTCTTTTTTTATTGTAAGACTAGAAATGGTACGATGGGAAATTATACTCAAGATCTACCAACTGTTTAAAAAGAGACACTCAAACTTTCCAAAAAGTTTTAAGTCTCCAATGTTGGAAAGGAGAAAAGTATGGAAATCACTGCTAACTGTACTCCTCCCTCCACGAAGAAGCCCCAAAGACTACAGAAATGTGAGAGTAGGGGGTGTCAGTTTAGGTATTTATTATATAAGGCATAAAAATATACTGGATAACCATACTTGACTTTTGACAATCACCTTCCCTGGAAGGCACCATCCCCATGGAAAGGATGTGCAGACAGTCCACCTCAGCCCACCTCACAAATGACCCTCAATATAAGCATTCAGCCATTAGCATAGCTTGCTTATTCTGCTGGCAAAGACAAATGCTAAAAAAAAAGTAAGTCTCACAAGGAAAGTTTTAATGCTGTTTTAAAAACCTTAAACTGAAAACTGAAATAATGATTTAAATAGTTACCTCTAGAAATTACTTTCTGGATTTCAATGTTTAACGCTGATTTCTCCTCAACAACCAATTACTCCAATTACTAATACATCTAAAAATCATTTAAGCCAAATTACAACTTGCAGCATAAACAACCAGCAATTATATATGAATAAGTGGCATCACAATTACTTACCTGCTATTATTCTAGCAGCTGTTCCCATACTCCAATGAGTCCAGTTAAACATTTGCCTTCTACCAAATAAAGAACCAGTCAGTACTCTCAAAAGAGACAGAACTACAATTAATTCCCAAGAGAATAAAAAGCATGCAATTTCCTTTCTTGCTGGGAATTAAATATCTGAAATACATTTTAAAAACCTTTTAAAGTAAATATAATTTATCGCTGAATTTCATGAAGCACAAAGTATTTTCACTTAAAAGGGAATTAGTTTGCCAAATAATGTTAAGACCACTTGGGGGGCCTGAGTGCTTAAGTCAGTTAAGCATCCAACTCTTCATTTCGGCTCAGGTCATAATCTCACCATTCATGAGATTGGGCACCACAGTGGGATTCTCTCTCTCCCTCTCTTTCTGCCCCTCTCCCATGTGCATCTGCACTCTGTCTCTCTCTCTAAAAATAAATAAATAAAAATTTAAAATTTTTTTTAAAAAGCTATAAATACCTTGGGTCATATAAAGGTGGCCTGAAGGCTGCCAGAAGAAGCTGAAGAACTGCTAAAACCATCACTATACAACCAAGGTGTGGGTGATAACCTGCGTACTGAACAAAGTTACATCATTTCAATGGTCTCAATCTCTCCCATCAATTTAAAGCCTCGCATTAAAAATAATACACACAGATGTATTCTTAGTGTTTTCTGTAGCTTAAACACTTACCACTAATAATAGGCACCATTCACTGAGTGCCTACTTTATACCAGGCACATACTTTATAGACATTATTACTAATGCTCACTACAATGCTTGACAGTTATCAACATCCCACTTTTAAAATGGGGAACCGAGGGGCGTCTGGGTGGCTTAGTCGGTTAAGCATCCGACTTTCGCTTAGGTCATGATCCCCCGGTTCGTGGGTTCGAGCCCCACGTCGGGCTCTGTGCTGACTGCCGGCTCAGAGCCTGGAGCCTGCTTCAGATTCTGTGTCTCCCTCTCTCTCTGACCCTCCCCTGCTCATGCTGTCTCTCTCTCTCTCTCTCTCTCTCTCTCCCCCTCTCTCTCTCTCTCTCTCGGAAATAAATAAAACATTAAAAAAAAATGGGGAACCGAGACTTACAGATATCAAGCAATGTGTCCAATACCACGCAGTGTATAAACGGTGCTGGTGGAAGCCATGCAGAGTGCTGTGTCTCCCCCATTAGGATGTTAGATGATCATCAACACTAACCCAGTAAAGCCCACCTAGGACTAGTTAGGATCCCCATGTCAGGAGCAATCATCCCAATGTTTTGTGATTATTTGTTCAGACCTCTGTGTTTCCCTGAGATGAAGGTTCTATATATATGATTCCTTATAACTGAAATGCTTAATAGAACCTTAGTCATTCATTGAATGCTGATTAAATTAATAACCTATAAAGCCACTGCATTAAAACCTTATCTCCTCTGTTCAGAATGAAGGTCTAACCCAAGAAAAAAACCTCAACAAAGTATCTCAAGGGTTTTGGCTACACTCCTCTCTCAGAGATGTTGTATGCCTGCTCAAAAGAGCAGACTGTGTTAGCACAATTTAGTACTTAGCACAATTTTTCCACTTAACACTTAAGAGAGAAACTAAGGCAATGTTCTAACCTGTGACATGTTTAGATTGGGGAATATTACAGTCTGTTGTCACTGACTGCCGTGCTTGGGTGGACTCTAAAATCTGCGATCTAGAAGAAGGATATAGTGGTTTCCAAGCCATGATAGGAAGCTTTGGTAAACAGGAACAATAAGCTGACAAAAGAACATTAGAAAAACACTTTCAAGCCATGGACTCACTTATGCACAGATAAAATGATAACCAGGACCATGGAGAGGGAGAGTGCCTCTATCTCATAAAACAACAGAAACGACTGACACAAAATTCTTGTATGTCTTTAGACTGTGCAGGGAACTATCCTAAGTGCTTTCAGCTAATTTAACTCTATTCTCAGAAAGCCTATGACATTGCTACTATACTATCTCCTTTATACTATCCTATTCATAAACTGCAAAGAGTGCAAACTACAGAGTTTTTAAAATAAGTGTTAACCCTTAACCCAAATACAGTTCATATCAGAAAACCTTCATAATTTCCTTTAAAAAAACAGGTCGACCAATCTAGAAACTACCCAAAAAGCGGGAGGGAGGTTTCCTAGTGACCCAAGATTCATCAGTCTTGACCTTATAGCAACAGCTCAAAGTAAAATACAGTAAAACCTTGGTTTGTGAGCACAATTCGTTCCAGAAACAGGCTTGTAATCCAGAGCACTTGTATAGCAAAGCGAATTTCAAGAGCCATTGGCTCAGAGGTGATCATGTGACATTCAGCATCATGTAATACTTGTATTACAAGACACTGCACATTTATCAAGTTGAAATTTATTAGAAATGTTTGCTTGTCTTACAGAACACCCACAGAACAAGTTACTTGCAATCCAAGGTTTTACTGTATTAAATTTTGATATTGAGTTCTGACTGGCTGTAAAACTGGAAAAATTTAATGGAGCACAGGCTCTGACCTTAGGTATATCCCGTGTTCTCAGTAAGCCTTATTCCTTAATTCAGTAATTACTGAGGACCTACTATGTATCAGAATCTGCTCTGGGTGCTTAAGATATATCAGTGAATATAATAGTAAATATCCTGGCTCTCATGTAGGCTTAGTGGTAATCATAGTATGAGTTAGAGAAAACCACGTACAGATATATCACACTTTGAATTTTCACCGCTCCACAGTGAGAAAATTCACCCAAGCTATGTAGAATATATACAACATTTGATGTAGCCTAAAAAGTATAATTCATCACCCAGTAATCCACAATGACATCCTCACTCTGTCCCTGACCCCCAGCCATCTGGAATAGTCATCAGATGATTAAAAAAGGAAAGAAAGAGAGATGCATGCAGAAATATCTTTTTACCCATCATTTGAGAATAAAGCAGCAATCTCCTTGGTCATCAAAATGAATTTATATTAAACAAATCCTGCTTAAGAGATACTTACTGAACTCCAGCCTCTTCTGTAAATAAAAGGCAGAACAAAAGCAATGCAGGTGAGGGCAGTAGTAGTAAGCATGAGCATCCGATGTACCTGCAAGGGTGAAATGACACCATGAGAACAGAGTTAATCATGTATGTGAAAGGAGTTGGCGTAACTGTGGGGAAAAGATCACGGGGAGAGATTCACTAAAGGTATGCATTCGACTGACATCTAATCACAGTCTGCAGTGAGTTTTAAAATATTTTACTAAATGACTGAAGTTCAAAGAAAATTCTAAGCCGCCATGCTCATCAGTCAAAAGCATTTGCCAAGACTTCACCAGCACAGAGCAGCCGGAATAGATATTTCATACACAAAGCACACCTACTTGCCAAGTCTTAAATTTCCTTCCTTTATTAAGGACCAGCACCAAGCACAGTGCTCTACCAGACACAGTGAGATAGCAAGGAAACAAGACTATTGTCTCCCCACGAGCTTAGGAAACAACTGAGTAGATGAGAGAAACATATATGATATGTCAATTCATTGTCAATTCATTTTCATTGTCTGAAAACATTGAGAGTGGAGTAACAGTTGAGTATGCCAGGATAAATGGTGCAAACCAAAACTATCCCAGGGAAAGAAGGACATATAATCACTCTACATATCACATGATGTACACAGACATCATAGTTTTAAAAGCAGTGGAGAATTTGAATTGGTAAAGCGAAGACACAAAGAATATTCCAGTTGGGAATATCCACATGAGCAGATGAGAGAGAAACAGAGACAAAGACAGAGAGGAGAAAGAGAGAGAAACCAAAGGCAGAGACAGAGAGGAGCAAAGTACATAGCAGTAGTAAGAACAAATAAAACAAATTGACCCTGCCAGCCAATAGTGAGAAACGAGGCTAGATAAGGTAAGTCTTAAAGGTTACAAATTTATATGAATATAAAATTTCAAGAATACCCCTTAAAAAGTTAAAACTCTTTCAATAAAGAGTATTTTTTTTTCAAAAGCATACGTGTACATTCTATCTCAACACATACTCACTGATCTTCCACTATATGTGCAACTATCCCCTATGACACATGAAAAAGTTTGTTTTGCTTTGTTTTTTTTTATTTTTTTATTAAAAAATTTTTTTAGTGTTTTATTTTTTATTTCTGAGAGAGAGAGACAGCGTGAGCAGGGGAGGGTCAGAGAGAGAGGGAGACACAGAATCCGAAGCAGGCTCCAGGCTCTGAGCCATCCGTCAGCACAGAGCCTGATGTGGGGCTAGAACCCACAAACTGTGAGATCATGACCTGAGCCGAAGTCGGACGCTTAACCGACAGCCACCCAGGCGCCCCTGTTTTGCTTTGTTTTGAGGGGTGCTTATTGACTCTTGTCTTTCTATTATGAGACTGCCTCCTCATCCCATGCAAAGGGGCACCATGAAAAGGAACACTTCTAGCTCTTCTTTCCACCCACAGAGGAGATAGATGATCTTGATTAGTGAGCAAGGGACAGTCTAACACTGATTAGCATCAACCAGGACAGACCCCTGCTATTTCTTTCTTCTGTTCTCCTATCCTCCTAGAATCATCTATACTCAGTGCAGGAAGTGAATGCTCTTGCAGGCTCTCCCCTCGGCCAACAGACATGTAAGTCAGGATCTTCTGTGTCCCAAAGTCTGTATTACAAAGGGATGCGCATGGCCCTCATACATTCTCCAATCCAGCCTGATCCTCATAAAACTGTCTCTATTTTGATCTCCATCAAATATCTTATTGTCTATTTTCAGTTGGTTAGGAAACCAAAGGGCAAAATGTAGAAATTATTAGGATTCCCAAGTGACAACTGTAAACCACAAAAAAAGAAAAGAAACACACATACTACATATGTTTTCATGTTGCAGTGTTTAAAAAATATGGAAATTGCATTAAGCTTTTTCTTCCACCTACCTGAAACCAACCTGCTTGACCAAAGAAAGGCTTTGACCAAACAGGTTTGAAGAACCGAGCCATGAGCACACCTATGCTAACGGTAGTCATCCATGCTACAAACATTAAAGCACCTACGGGTGAGAAAATAGAATGGTTGACATCACAAACCAAGCTGTTTCCTAAATGACCAAGCCAAGTACTAAGAACATAGAAAACAACGAACAAAATACATTCAATGAATGTAAGCATAACCCAAAAACATCCCATATTCCGCAGCTTTTACCACCACCACTACTACTTCTAATAGCTAACACTTCTGTAGCTCCTACTGTGTGCCAGGCACTGCCTCTAAGTGCTACACATGTATTAATCTAATTGATGTTTACAACAATCTCATGAAATAGTTATAATTATTATTCCACTTTTGCTGGTTGGGGAGACTAAAAAATAGTGAAGAGAAGTAAGTAATGCCTAAGGTTACAAAGTCAGGATTCAAACCCACTCTGGTTTCAGCAACTATGCTCTTTTTTTTTTTTTTTAATTTTTTTTAGTGTTTTATTTATTTCTGGGAGAGAGAGAGAGACAGCGTGAACAGGGAGGGTCAGAGAGAGAGGGAGATACACAATCTGAAGCAGGCTCCGGGCTCTGAGCTAGCTGTAAGCACAGAGCCTGACATGGGGCTCGAACCCACGAACCGTGTGATCATGACCTAAGCCAAAGTTGGACACTCAACCGACTGAGCCACTCGGGCACCCCTCAGCAACTGTGCTCTTATCCATTACCCTAAGACAGCCCTACTGCAGGTATCTCAGCATCTTCTCGCTTCTCATGCCAAAAAACAATGAAAAACAAATAGGCATGTTACATGTGAATCCAATTACTGTCAATCTGGAGCTACTACTAGAAGCAAACTATCAATAATAAAGTTATTCTCAAGCTTAACTATGATGACATTTATTGAAACTCTACGGAAGGACTAATTCTGGAGAATACGAAGGAAATAACACCAAATCAGGAAAGATGGCCCCACCCAATACTACTACTTAAGAATAGTATAGTATACACAACACTATTCCCCTACTTTTAATTCCCATCTTTTCAAAATAAAACGGGCTACTTTTCAAATGGAGTCAACTTTTATCTGTAGAACCAGAGCCTTGTGTTTAGACTACTGCTCTTCCGACGTGGTTGATTTCATCATTTTAAGGATACGATATTTACATACAGCACTGAGTGATGTGTATACCCTCAAATACTTTGTACATTATTCATTTCAACAAAACTGTATCTTTGAGACTAAATTACTATTAAACAATCAAAATCACAAAGCACTCTTCTATTATGAGCCTTTATTTTAATAAACATCATAATTAAGGTCTCACAAAAATTAAATTGATTAACTTAGTGATACTTAACTCTGGCTATAGTTAGAAACAACTAGGGCACTCCTGAAAAATTATAGATGTCTTAAAAGCTCCATTAGTGGCTTTAATGTGCAGCCAGAGTTAAAACCACTGAATGATCCCTACTCTCTAGTTTTAATAAAAATTTGCAAACATTAAGATAGACACTGCTACCTGCAAATGTTAATATTTGAACATAGAAGATTTATGAAAATTTTGCTAAATTATGACCACTACTGGGGCGCCTGGATGGCTCAATGGGTTAAGCATCCAACTTCAGCTCAGGTCATGACCTCACAGTTTGTGGGTTTGAGCTCCACATCAAGCTCCCTGCTGTCAGTGCAGAGGCAATTCGGATCCTCTATCTATCCCTCTCTCTGTCCCTCCCTCATTCACATTTTCTCTCTCTCAAAAATAAATAAACATTTTAAAATAAATAAATAAATTATGGTCACCACCATTCCTAATCCAGCCAGTACCAAGTCATCAGGTAAATTTATTCCACAGAGTAGTAATAATGCTATCCCAGTAACTTACCATGAGCCTTCAGAAGGAATAAAGAACGGGAGCCTCCCACATTCTTTGGATGGTCTATCACATTATGTTTCTCATATGTAATCAAAGGTTGCTGAGAATGCTTATAAATTCGACCTGAAATTTTAAAAAAAGAAAATGAAGAAGAATTACTTCCTCAGGAGAGAAGGAAAAGAAAGACAGTGGCATGGCATAGAAACAAAATTTCTTAAGGTAATAAAAAATGAATTAATATTATCAGAGATGTCACTCATATGCAAAAGCCACGTAAATGTATATTCAGTACATGTGATCTTCTTGAAAAAGTTAAAGAAATAATTTAGCCAATCAAGAGATAAATCAAAATGAGAACTAAGAATGGAGAAGTTATAGGGTGCCCAGGTGGCTTAGTCGGTTAAGCGTCTGATTCCTGATTTTGACTCAGGTCATGATCTCATAGTTTATGAGACTGAGCCCCGTGTCAGGCTTCACACTAATAACAGAGCCTGCTTGGGATTCTCTCTCTCTGCCCCTCCCCAGATCATGCTCTCTGTCTCTCAAAATAAATAAATAAACAAAAACAAAAAAAAACAACAACTGAGATTATGGTAAAAGAGCTGGGGGTATGCAAGAGACCAGTCAAACACTGTGTGAAGTCAAAATGATCCCTGATAATATAATCAAAAATCACTGAAAATGTAATTCTTGAAAAATACTACATAGTTTTTAAAAATCTGGAGTCCTACACTAAACTAACAGAAATTGGACCTGGACAAAGGAAGTGGAGAGAAGACAAACAAAAGCATTTTGATGCTGTATTATTTGGCATATGGTCAATTCAGACTGGGTCTGACTATCAGACCAAAGTCCTAAATAACAGTGATGTAAACAAATTAAGGATATGTTATTTATTATGTATAAGATTAAATATATGAATGCACAGGATTATTCAAATTAGTTTGATATGTGACTATGTATGTGTGTGAATCTAAGAATCTATCCTACAGAAATATTCCCCTTTTAACCAAAGAGATAATGTACAAAAATGTTTGCAAAAGGGGTTTTTTTTTTCATGCTGGCAAAAAAAAAAAACAAAAAACAAAAAGGCAAGCTAGATGTCTCTCATTAATAGAATAAATCATGAAACATACATTATTTTTAGGATAGAATGCAGGTGTAAAAACAAATAGAAATAACTAAGAAATTTGATAAAACAGATAACATAGAAATCCTTATCTCAATGAAATAAGTATTTAGGCCACAGACTACAACTCAATAATTTCCAAAAAGAAATAATTATTCAGGATACAGATTATATTATCTATCCATAACGCAACAAAACAAAAAATTAACAACAAAGCCTAGGTAAAAAATGACCCACCTAGATACTTCTAAAACTACTCTTCTAAATAACCCTTGGGTTAAATAGGAAATAAAAATTTAATTTTATTTAAACTACCCTCAAAGGGTTATTAAGAATCAGTAAATTTTTTTTTAAATTTTTTTCAATGTTTTATTTATTTCTAAGAGACAGAGAGAGACACAGCATGAGGGTCAGAGAGAGAGGGAGACACAGAATCCGAAGCAGGCTCCAGGCTCTGAGCCAGCCATCAGCAGAGCCTGACGCGGGGCTCAAACCTACAAACCATGAGATCATGACCTGAGCCAAAGTTGGAAGCTTAACTGACTGAGCCACCAGGCGCCCCGGAAATCAAAATTTTAAAGTCTTCTCTAACAATGAAGGCACTTCATATCAAAATATATGTGATACAATCAAGGTACTATTCAAAAGAGTCTTTTATCATCTTAAAAGAATTTCCTTTAAAAGAAAAAACAAAGTATTGAAATAATCATGTAATTCAAGAGGTGTTTACAACAAAATATAACCAAGGAAACCAGAAAGGAAGATTGATTAAAACTAAAGGTAGACATTAACAAACTAGTAAGTCTAAAAATCAGGAAAATCAAGTCTGCAAAAGGCCAATAAAATTGAGTTTTTGGCAAGTCTGACTACAAGGTAAAAAGAAAGAACACAAACAGTATTAGAAACACAAAGTGTGGCATGGCTGCCAATATAGAAGACACTCTTTAAAATTATACAAAAATGCTACATAAAACTTTAAGTCAGCCAGAAGAATTTTTTAATTGAAATGAAACATGAATTTCTAGAAAAATCTAGAATTATAAAACTTCATCAAAGAAATAGTAGTATCTCTGGAGGGTAATAACTGTGGAAGAATTTTTTTCATTAGTCAAATATTTCCACCTCTAAAGGCTCAGACAGTTATGTGGATGAGTTCTAATATACAATATAAAAATTCTTTTTAGGGGCGCCTGGGTGGCTTAGTCGGTTAAGCGTCCGACTTTCGCTTAGGTCATGATCTCGCGGTTCGTGGGTTCGAGCCCCGCGTCAGGCTCTGTGCTGACTGCCAGCTCAGAGCCTGGAGCCTGTTTCAGTCTGTGACTCCCTCTCTCTCTGACCCTCCCCTGCTCACGCTGTCTCTCTCTCTCTCTCCTAGAAATAAATAAAACATTTTTAAAAAAAATTCTTTTTAACTTTAAAAACTCTCATTTATTTAAGCTCTTCTAGAATTCATTCTATGAGATTAGCATAACACTGAAACCAAAACTAGGCAGGCATGCGGGCACATATGTGCACGCACACATATATACGCGTACACACACACACACACACACACACACACAATCCCACAACCAAAGACCAAAATCAACTACAAATATACATGCAAAAAGTTTAAATAAAATGTTAGTGTTTCAAATCGATTGTGCATTAAGAGAATTATAGAGGTGCCTGTGTGGCTCAGTCAGTTAAGCGTCCAACTTAGGCTCAGGTCATTATTTCTCAGTTTGTGGGTTTGAGCCCCAAACCGTGCTCTGTGATGACAGCTCAGAGCCTGGAGCTTGCTTTGGATTCTGTTGTCTCCCTCTCTTTTCCCCTCTCCCACTCACACTCTGTCTCTCTCTCTCTCTCTCTCAAAAATAAATAAACATTTTTTAAAAAAAGAGAGTATTCTAAAACATGGCCAAGCAAGGTTTATCCCAGGAAAGCAAGGGCCATCCGCCATACTGAAGTCTATAAAAGTAATGATAAAATATTATCTTAATTACTGCCTGACAGATATCTGATGAAAGTCAGCACATGTTCTTGACATGAACTGTGTAGTTAGGAAACAATCATTTCCTAAGCACCATAAAAGTTATCCACCAAGAAAATACAATAAACATGACACAAGATGGAATATCAAAAGCATTCCTGTCAAAATCAGGAAGTAGACAAGAATTCTTGCTAGTCCACATATTTCTGGCAGAAATAAATAATACAATGAAACAAGAAAAAAGTGAGGGCTATTTAACCTTGTCATTATTTACATAAATATGATGTTTATCTAGAAAATCCAAAATAATCGGGGTGCCTGGGTGGTTCAGTCGGTTAAGCGTCCAGCTTCAGCTCAGGTCATAATCTCACGGTTCGTGGGTTCAAGCCCCGCATCGGGCTCTGTGCTGATGGCTAGCTCAGAGCCTGGAGCCTGTTTCAGATTCTGTATCTCCCCTCTCTCTGACCCTCCCCTGCTCACGCTGTCTCTCTCTCTCTCAGAAATAAATGCTAAAAACACTTAATTAAAAAAACATTAAAACAAAATAATCAAGTGGAAAGCTAGATGGCTACATTCAAGATAAACATTCAAAAATCAATAGCGTTGCTATACACCAACATATTTAAAAACTGTAAGAAAAATAATCTCACTCAAAATAGTTTGTATTAGTAGTCTATAAAATACATAGAAACAAAGTAACAAAAAATATATAAGCCTTATATGAAGACTTAAAAAAAAAATCACAGGATTTTAATCAATAGAATATCCAGTATACTCCTGGATAGAAAGACTCACTTTAGCCAAGACATCGATTATTAATTAATTCATCTAAAATTAATCTAAAATTTCATTGCAATTCCAATCACAACCCCAACAGGATTTTTAATGGAATCTGACAATCATTTCTAAAGTTTATCTAGAAGAACAGATACATAACAAAGAGGCAAAAATTCCTGAAAAAGGCAGCCACGAAGGAAATCATGCTCTATCAAAATTCATAACCTATTATAAAGCTATAGTAATTTCAACTGGTACAATAATACACTAATCGAAAAATAAACTACAACTAGTTTGATTGATTGATAGATGTTTGATAGATGATAAAGAGGCTTTTGAAGCAGCAGAGATAAAATGAACTATTCAAAAAATGGTGTTAGGACAACTGATTATTCATTTCACAAATAGTATTATATCATGGCTTGTTTAAAACAGAGAAGATCAGAGATAAAGCAGGAAACAAGAAAAGTTTTATGTAATGAATACCTAGAGAAGATAGTCAAGAAGAAAGAGATAATAACTATAAGGAATTATACTAAATTAGCAGAGCGGCAGTGATGAAAACCAGACCACATTCTCAATAGCCTGAGAGTCATCTGGAAGAAAGTGTTTTTAAACACTGATTCACTGAAGAGCCATGAGCTGAGCAAGAACTTAACCTTCATTAAAGCAGAAGTCCATTATAATTTTGGAGTTCTTTTGTATGGCTCTATTATAATTCTGAATTTCTGATCTAAGGCAGGTTGAGTTCGTGTTTAATACAAGGTTCTACAGTATTATGTGACATATGGGATTCCTAAATTGCTACAATAACTGGTCATGTAATAACAGGGTCTCCAGTTCATCAATTATTTAAATTGGTAGATTTCCTAATTGTGAATTACTTATTCACCCAAATGAATTCTATCATTTCACATGACTGCTTATCTCATGATAGGACAATGTCAGCATTCTAGGGAGGGAAACAGTATTAGAAAAAGGTTTCAAATGGATTTTACTGAAATTGGGTACATTTTACATTTATAAGAGTTACAGAGATTGTATGATGGCTTTGAAAAATGGTTTCAACCTCACAAAGTCTCATTGCTTTTAAGCATACTGCAATTTATAAATGGTTCACATACATATAACTAGATAACAGAAGAGACAATGATTTATGTGGCAATTGTACATTATTCCCTAATACAAGAGTACTGGAAAGTTTATTGCCTAAAGCATAAATGTCTATGTTTGGAATTTTTTTTCTCCTTGAGGTTTTGTTTTGCTTTTTTGCTTTGCATTCCACCAGTTTAAAAAAAAAAACAAAAAAACAAAAACTGAGTCTGCACTCCCAACATATGTATACTTGGGTTAATAAATGTATTTGTGTACTATCGTTTTAATGCATTATGAACACTAAAATATATTACAATAGAAAATGTTTAAGATGAGATGAGATAAAATCAAATCTACATACAAAGTTCTGGTCTTGTTCCTTGGTTCCCTGGACTGCCTTACAACGTATACACACCTTATTTGGGAGAACGTTGTCCTAGAGCAGTAAGTTATCAAACCACAGTATACAAAATAATCACGTGGGATGCTGGTTAAAAATGCAGACTCACGGGGCGCCTGGGTGGCTGAGTTGGTTAAGCGTCCAACTCCTGGTTTCAGCTCAGGTCATGATCTCACAGTTTCACAGATTTGAGCCCCACATCGGGCTCTCCACTGACAGCACGAAGCCTGCTTAAGATTCTCTCTCTCTCCCTCTCTCTCTGTCCTCCCCCACTTGTGCAATCTCTGTCTCTCTCAAAAATAAATAAACTTTTTAAAAAATGCAGATTCCAAACATCAACAACAGAGATTCAGTGGGTCTAAGATGGAGTTCAGGAATCTGCATCTTTTAGCAATCACTCCAAGTGATGTTGAAGTTGTTTGAGGCCACATTTTTTTTTTTATGTTTTTATTTATTTCTAGGAGAGAGAGAGAGACAGCGTGAGCAGGAGAGGGTCAGAGAGAGAGGGAGTCACAGACTGAAACAGGCTCCAGGCTTGAGCTGCCAGTCAGCACAGAGCCCGACGCGGGGCTCGAACCCACGAACCGCGAGATCATGACCTAAGCAAAGTCGGACGCTCAACCGACTAAGCCACCCAGGCGCCCCGAGGCCACATTTTGAGAAAACACCACAAAAGGCAATGCAGATTCTCTCCCCCGTGCCATCAGCACAGCAACACCAGCAGGAGAGGAAGATACAACAATGCTCTATTCTGCACACACGTTATCCAGGAATGAGCTTTTTCTGGGGAAATATTAGAACTGTCACTTAAAATACTGTTTCTGTAAGAAAATGCATTCCAGTTTCTACAGTGCTGACCTAAGAAGAAATTTTTGGCATTCTCATACACACACACCCCCACACACTATTTATTATATAATAGAATTCATCCACTTACATGAAACTGCTTTTCTTCTAAAGTGTAACATCTTTGGGGCGCCCGGGTGGCTTAGTCGGTTAAGCGTCCAGCTNTTGCCTAGCAATTTAAGACATCCATTTGCATCAATAATCACTTATGAAGCATCTGTAACATACCAGGCATGAAAGGAAGCAGCTTGGTATGATGGAAAGGGCATGGCTTCCATAAGCGGAACAGCCTAGGGCTTAATTTCTGACTTAATTTCTTACTTGTTAAATTTGGAACAAGTTACTTAACCTTTCTAGGTTCCAGTTTTCTAATCTCTAAAATGGTCAATATACTGTCTATTTACAGAGCCTCTGTGAAAAATAAACAAGATTTGTGTAATGCACACAATAAGCGACAGCTGTAATAATACCTGCACTTTAGTGGTATCTCTTTAAAACCACACATATGTGACCTTTTCCTCATTAAAAATTCAATTTCTACATTTCCCATGTTCAAAAGTGTTGACTACATAGGCTCTGAGGTCAAAGAATTTGGATTCAAATTCCAACTCTACCATTCACTCATCTGGGCCAATTACTTAACCGCTCCTAAGCCTCAGTTTCCTCTGGGATGAAACAGGGATAATAATAGTACATATCTAATACAATATTATGAAGATAAAAATGAAGACTCTAACTATAGTGCTTAGCCAGTGACTGGCGCTCATTAAGCACTGAGTAATTTTTATTCATTATCACTTAACCAAGAAATGATTTTCAAGCCATATTTGCTGATGCTCGTGCAAATAAGAATACATGATTTGACTAAGATAACTATACATATCACCTAAAACTAAATCTACAGATATTCCTGAATTTTCTCGTAACACTGCGTAGACATTTTATCCTGCTTCAAAACCATTGTATCCCCTTTACCTAGAGTATAAATCTAAACAACATGATAGAATATGCAAGGCTTTTCACAACTCTACCTGCACCACATTTCTTCCTCTTCTTTACCTCACTCCCTAACCTCCCATTCTATATGCCCGGCTTCTCACCATTTTCAAAAGAAGTTCTGGTCTCAGAGTTTGGGCACAGTATTATCTCCCAAGACAGGAGTCACTAAATACTACCTTGCCATTTCTTGTAGTTCTTCAAAACATCATTAGCCAAGACCTAAAACAAAATCTTTATTAGATTTTACTATGTGTTACAATACAAGGGCTCCTGGGTGGCTCAGTTGGTTAAACATCTGACTCTTGATTTTGGCTCAGGTCATGATCTCATGGTTTTATGAATTCAAGCCCCACATCAGGCTCTTTGCTGGGAGCATGGAGCCTGCTTGGGATTCTCTGTCTCCCTCTCTCTGCCCCTCTCCACTTGCACCATCTCTGTCTCTCTCAAAATAAATAAATAAAATTTAAAAAAATTTTTAAAAATATGTGTTGCAATGCCCATCACGGGAGTCTTCTTAAGGATAAGGTAAATATTCAAACTCATAAAACTACCGTAGGCTGCACTTGGCATCAGATTCACCTAGAAAAATGTGGGCCAGGAGACACGGCACATCCGCAGAGCACTGAGAAGTATTCTCCTTCAATGGGAGATCTTATGGCACTTTATTCAGCTGTCCAGAAACTATTCTCTCTTCTCCTCCTCCACCTCCCTGGAGAAAGCTCAGGTTCAAGGTGAGATTCACATGGGACAGGTTATCCTGCAAAAGCCAATTATCTGTTGCAATAACCCTACAGTCACTGCTTATACCATCCATGCCAGGGAACTGCCAATGTCACACTTAGGGAAGCCCAAAGATATGGCTTCTTACTAGGTATTTATAGTTCTTCCTAGTCCAAATGCAGTCTGCCAGCCAGAAGTCATTTTTATCATAAGCATGTTGCTTTATAACACAGCTGACACTACTTTTATCTAGTTTCCAGGGAAACAAACTTAGAAGGCCAACCAAAGTCAAACTGTCAGGCAAAAATGGAAAAGGGTTTTGATAACTCTTTACCTACAGGTGCATATCTTTAAAAACATGAGCAATTACAGTAGTCTCTCCAGAACAAGTGGAAAAAGGAAGAAGAGAGAGGAACAAACTTCAAAAAATAGTTTTTATCAATATACGTACCATTGTCAGCTGCACCATCTGCTAAAAATATGTAGTAGCTTGTGTTTAGATCAAATCTATTCTTAACCCCAGGAAGGGTAATGTTTCTTCTGAAAGAACACTGCATAACACCATCCACCAGCCTCCAAGCCATATTCTCAAGAGCACCCTACAAACACACACAACGGGTCTTTTCAGCATTTTCCACAGATTTGCTAAAAATAAAATATGATCAAAATCCTGTTCGATTTCCTTTCCCTAAGATCTTTTGTGCATGTTTTGTCTGCTGTATCATTGTTTTTCCACTTCCTCTCTGAGGAGTACAAGAAACATTTTCTCCTGGTTTATTTGTCTTTATCCTACTTGGCAAAAACACTATTTGTACTTTGAGTCAGAACCCCACAAATCCTCTACCCAGGTTAGAAATTTTGGCAGGTGTGCTAACCCCCTCTGGGCACTAACACACAATAAAAAACACTGAAGAAACAATTAGAAAGTAATACCCTAGTGGCCAAAAGGCGATGTGCAACAAGGGAGAAGTTCCAAGCCCATGGGAATGCTCTGTAGAGAACATAACATTGTTAGGTGATGGCTGCTTCTCGGTCAGAGCTCAGTTGCTTGTCAACTGCCATGTGAAAAAAACATTTCTCTACCAGAAATAGGCCATCTTTGGCAGAGATGCCAACAAGGGGCACTGAAGACAACTGTTCAAGGCACTGAAGCAGTCTCTACCATACAGGTTCTTCATTCTCACTAGACAAGAACCTTTGTGTCATTAACCTAAGACTCTTCTTAAAAAATCTGTCTGTAAGCTTTTGAAAAGGAGCTGAGGCTTTGACCATCTTAACCATAATTTTTTTATAAGATGCAAAAAAGGATTTAAATGACACATGTAAGAATTCATCTTTTCCTGTAAGAGAAACTTACTTTGTATTTTCCAAAATGTAAAAAAAGGGGGGATGCTGGTCAAGGGTACAAAATTGCAGTTATAAAGGATGAAAGTCTAGAGCTCTAATGTATAGCATGATGACAATAGTTAAGAATGTATAGCATATAGACTATAGTTATTCTATACTTGAAATTTGCTAAGAGTAANGGAGATAACTGTAGTAGTCATTTCACTATGTATACGTATATCAAAGCATTATGTTGTATATCTTAAAGATGTACATACAATTTTATTAAACTGTATAATAGTTAATAATTTAATATATGTTAAATAAAATGATATGATATTAATAAATGTACCAATATAATAATATAACTTATTTTATATTTTTTTATATTTATGTTAAAAAGAAAGCACAGAAAAGTTTCTCCCAGCTTGTTGTAAGAAAGGAAGCCTACTGCCAAACTCACGCTCTAGCTCCACTGCTAACTGAGGATGGGGAGCTATCTCACAGCACAGTTAGGCCACTGTTGGCCACATAGCCAGAGGCAGACAAGCTGGGTGGAGGTTCCCAGAATCTTCACACCTACCCTGGAGTCCATCACAGGGTGACATCGCCCCGTCAGATGGGAAGGTTGTATATGCACAGTCTGATCTTCATGAATACACACATAAGCATCATCATCACCCTGAAAAACAATTGCAAAGAAGAAAAATTCAAAGGAATTTCAACATTTTGTTTTTTTTAAATGTCCCTAATGAAATCAAACAGTTTTTGATGCTTTTAAAACACAATTTACTGACTCAATCTTAAATGATACCATGAATTCCAGAGAACTGGCTGTCCAATTTATTAATAAAAAATAATTTTTTTGAAGAATTGAAGAAACAAACAAAAAGCGGAAACAGCCCCATAAATACAAAGAACAAACCTGATGGTTGCCAGAGGGGAGAAGGTAGGGGAATGGGCAAAATGGATGACAGGCAGTGGGAGACAGAGGCTTCCAGTTGTGGAATGAGTAAGTAACAGAATAAAAGGCAGAGCATAGGTAATATAGTCAATGGTGTCATAGTTCTGTCTGATAACAGATAGTAGCATGAAGTTTAAAATTGTTGAATCACTATGTTGTACACCTGAAACTAATGTATCGTTATGTATCAACTATACTTCAATATAAATAAATAAACAAATAAATAATTTTGTTAGAATACAAAAGCAACACAATTTCAATATAAAAATATGTTAAAATAGGGGCGCCTGGGTGGCTCAGTTGGTTAAGCATCCAAATTCGGATTCAGGTCATGATCTCACAGTTCGTGAGTTCAAGGCCCACATCGGGCTCTGTGCGNTTAATGTTTTATTTATTTCTGAGAGAGAGAGAGACAGCATGAGCAGGGGAGGATCAGAGACAGAGGAAAACACAGAATCTGAAACACACTCCAGGCTCTGAGCTGGCTGTCAGGACAGAGCCCAACGCAGGGCTCGAACCCACAATCTGTGAGATCATGACCTGAGCCGAAGTCGGATGCTTAACCAACTGAGCCACCCAGGCGCCCCTCAAACACCAGTATTAATGCTTTCATATATATTCATCCAAAACTTTTTATTTACACCCACTTTTTCACCCTAAGTGGATGGAAAATACACAGTTCTGTTACCTTTTTCCACTGAACTTACTATGAACATTGTTCTAATTATAAATAACTATAACAATATATATTATTTATTTATAAATAAATATCTATGTCCTACAATTTTTCATAACTATAAGTTCACTGCACTATTTTGGATTTGGGGAGTAACTTTTAAGGTGAACACACTAGAATCAAATATTGCTGATATTGTATACGCTCGATAGATTTACTATTACATATTCAAACTGAAGTGTCTGAACTCAAGGAGGCATTTTTTTCAGTCTACTTCTTATCTGTCCCTTAGTCTCTAATATTCCTTAGCTCTAAAAGTTAGAGTTGATTTGAAATGACTATCAGGGGACAGACTGCATCTTCAAAGTCCATTCAAGTGATGGTACAAATGAATAACCTAGATTTTAAGTTACTGTGTGTAGTTTGGGTTCTTTCACCTATTCTAAATCACTCTCCATAAACTATCTAACAAGGTCTTTTATGTGTTATAGTCACTAAACTCCTTAAACAAAGCCAACACTAGAAGTTATAACAAATTTTGTTATCAATCCCATTGATATTCTAATTCATTTTTTAAAGTTCCACTTTTGAGAACTCCCAAGTGCTTAACCTTAGCAAACCAACTATTCACTGTTACACATATTATATTCAGATCAGAATTAGCTCGACTCAAGAAATTTGGAGTCGCCATGATTTAAACCTGGAATCAAAAAGAAGAGCACACTCAGACCAAATTCAGCCCAATGCCTGTTTTGGTACAACCCACAGGCTAAGAATGATGTTTACATATCAAAATGGTTTTTTTTTTAATGTTTATTTATTTTTGAGAGAGAGAGCTTGCGAGCAGGGGTGGGGGCAGGGAGAGAGGGGGACAGAGGATCTGAAGACGGCTCTGCACTTACAGCAGCAAGGCTGATACCGCACTCAAACTCATGAACCGTGAGATCATGACCTGAGCTGAAGCTGGACACTCAGCCAACTGAGCCACCTAGATGACCTAAATGGTTGTTTTTTAATTAAAAGAAGAATATTTCATGACAAGTAAAAATACATGAAATCCAAATTTCATTGTCCACAAATAAAGTGTTATTGGAACACAGCTATGCCTATTGATTTATGGATTGTCTATTGCTGTATTAGCACTATCAAAACAGAGATGAATAGTTAGAACAGGGGCCACAGACCCACAGATTCTCAGGAGTTACTATCTGGACCTTTACAGAAAAAGGTCACTGATTTCTGATTTAAACAAACAATGTGTGTTTTCTAGACTATCAGCTACGAGGTATAAAAATTATTTTTTTATTTAAAACAATTTTTAATATAACAAAATGGTTCATTTTGAGGCAAAATGATGATAAGACAAATACCATACTAATTCCTTGTTCGTATGGAGGCAGACCTCCCAAATACTGGAATGGAGAAGAGGTAACTCTCGATTCTCACTACTCTAAAATGAAAAATATGAGAAAGCGCTATTACAACTTTAGGCTCCAAGCAATTTTCTAGAAACCCCAAGTCTGGAGCATGGAAACACACATGTAAGAAGTTCTGCATGTAAGAGAGAGTGTATCAATTGCCCAGGATGGTATCTGAAAAGAAGCAAAGATTCAATAATGGTAACTGCCTTTTTACTATTTTTGATCACCAAGAATGGGGAACACAAGAAACAGGAGGAGGGAAGATATTAAGTTCAATTTTATGGATGATGGTTTGCATTGTCCAAGAACACTCATCTGGCCAAGACCAGCTGGCCACTGGAAATCCCAATCTGAAGTACAAAAGAGGTCAGAACTGGGAGCGTTCTAAAAATTGAGCACTGAGAAACTATGTAGAAAGCAAGCTGACACTAAGCAGGACGAGGAAAGGAATAGAAGCTAATATCTAGTATGCATGCCTGATATACATTACATCATTTAACAAAGTATATGAGAGAGGGAATATGTGTAATACTTTGAAATTTAGTTAAAATTCAGACATTCGCAGGTCATTGATAACTCAGATAGGGAAAATTATACTTTTCATCAACTTTAATGAAGTTTAATACCAAAACAATTGCCATCATTGATTTATAAGTGAAACTGAAACAAGTATCAGTTAGGTTGATCAGTATTAATAACATCACATACCTTCAGTACTTAAGTTTATATTACATACTGAAAAGAAATAGCAGGTCATAAAAATATCCTAGAATTGTTTAAATAACCAAAAATAGAAATAACCCCCCAACGTAGGCAAACAGGTGTACAAATGATTTTAATCATTAAGTAAGATTGCTCTGTAAATCAACTGCACCTGCAAAATTAAGCCTTTTTTATAAACATTTTTGATGAGTACTATTCTAGAAACATCAGATTCCTAAGTAAGATAATATATCTTGAATTAGAGATAAATGCTTTTGTGCCATCTATGCCTACAACTTAGAACAGAAACAACTGGTCTACTTGTGGGCACCTCCTCACCACACTCAATACAGCACTAGTCGTTTCCTCTCGCTGACAGATTTTATGTGACCAGAAAAGGAAAAATATGAGTATACTGCTGCATGCAGTTCGGCTCTAAAGTGACTGGAATTTTTTTTACTTAAGTAACTAGAACACATATCTAAATGATACTGTATGCTACAGATGAAACTACACACTTACTCAAGGCTCCATTGTTAACCCTTGCTGGGTTCATCTTCTGAACTGTTCACACAACAAGCACTACCACCATCTTTCCTTTTTGCTTTATGGTCCCATTTTATTTTGTTAATGTTTATTTATTTATTTATTTATTTTGAGAGAGAGAGGAAGAATTCATACATGCATAAGCAGGGGAGGGGCAAAGAGAGAGGGAGAGAGAGAATTCTTAAGCATCTCCGTGCTATCAGTGCAGAGCCTGTCTTAGGGGCTTAATTTCACAAACCATGAGATTGTGACGTGAGCTGAAATCAACAGTTGGATTCTTACCTGACTGAGCCACCCAGGAGCCCCCACTTTTATTTTTTATCCAGCCTCAATATCCACCTTATGCGCCAAACTTGGTTCATTTCTGCCTGAACTGCAAATACCCAGCAGAATATGCTATAGCTCTGATGACAATTACCAAGGGCAATGGGGGAAAGGTCTTGAACTAATGCAACATCATTTGATCAAGCATAAAATTTCCCCAAGAGACAACTTTAAAAGAAGAGTCACAATTTCTTATATGTCATTTTTTAAAGCATATGACATATCTTAAATCTCATAAGGTTAAGGTCTATGTTTTGCTTAATGATAAAAGATAATGAGTGCATTCTAGAACTATATAGTAATACATGTAGGTCATCTGCATATACTGCAATGCCCTTCCCCTAAAAAAGTTACGCCTGGCTTCCTGCAATACACGCAGGCATATGAGGACCAATGCGATCAGAGTGCACTTTTAGGGAAAACATTCGTCCTTCTATCACAGAATCTCAACATTTCTTTTCTTTTTTTTGGAAATATAAGTCCCTGAAGAAGTGATAAGTTAAGTTTAAAACATGATAAGAAGAAAACTCTCTAGAAAAGACTCATTCCCTTTACTAATGTGGAAGTAAGAGGCTTTCTCCGTTTGTAGTCAGCCCTGACCTCATCACCAACTATGCTTTGAACAAGACTTAAACATGTCCTGGCCCACACTCTCCTTCCTTCCTTCTGGGAGATGAGGAAGCCTGTGCAGTGCTTCCACACCAGAGCCCAAGGCTGCCCCATCTACAGAATCACTGAATCCATTCAGCATCTCCCAGGGAGAGCGAGAATCAGCCTAAAACAAATGCTGCCTTCTGTAGATCTGACGAAGGAGCCAACCAGTAAGGAACATATTTATGCCTGGACACACCAGGTTTAACTCCTTATTTGGGATATGTACTGATGACTACCAAATTGGGGACTCCTAGAACAGCAACCCATGCTGGGATTGCTGGCCACTTGAGAAAACAAGGAGGGTATGAAAAGCATCACAAGTAGCACGAGACTTGATGCAGAGCAACTTCTCCTAACTGTACGTCAAGTTTTTATCACAAAGAGATAAACAGAGACAGAGACAGAAAGATATAGTGGCAAATCCACTATACAAATCCACTGGATATAAAGTGATTTTCCTAACTTTACACAGGACAGTCTTTCTTAGAGGCATATAATTGCACAACTGTTAAAAACATTAAATACCCAAAGATGTTTAGCTCAGAATCTGCTCTATGTTCATTTCTCCTGCCCTCCCCTTCCCCTTCCCACTTTAAGAACAATTATTTGACTCTGGAACAAACAACTAACTGCCATTGATTAGGCTCCCTCCGGTAATTTTTCTTTCAATACCACTTACGTAAGCAAGGAATACAAACCATCCATCTGTCATGAGAAAACGCAAAGGATAAATAGCCTTTACTGGGACCACTCATTTCAACCACCACTGATTGGTCATCTCGTGTGAAGGACAAGAAGAAACAGGCACGTTCCTTCTCTGGGTCACAGTTCAAAGGATTCCGAATACAGAACTTCTTGTTCCCACAATCTGAAGCACTGAACTAGAAAAATCACAGGGAGAAAAAGTCTTAATTACCAACCAAGCAGTTCGTTTCACAATGGTAAAAGAGCCACTACCCTTGAAGTACAAGTTTTAACAAGAGTATCTTTTCATAATAAAGATTCAAAGAAGGAAACAAAAGACACATCCCAAATTAGACTGTGAACTTTTAAACTTAATTAATTTTAATTAAAATTTGGAAGACACACATTAGTTGGACTATAATGTGCATGAGTATTAAAGTCCTTTTAATATACAAACTATTTCACCTCAATTATGTTCTGGAACATAGTTTCTAGTAAATTTTGAAAAATATTTTAGGGAATATTTAAGCCCACATTGACATTCTTGCCTAAGGATATCCTTGAGGTTTTAGAATGGGCTTTTAAAAAGCAAACAGACAAACTCACAAGTTTTCATATTTAGATACTGGACTCTGAACCTAGAATTCAAGTTCAAATTTGATATTAATATAAGAAAAAATGTTATTCCAATATATACTAACACTCCAAATAATAGTAATAACAATTTAGTGGAGGAGAAACAGGAACAATCTACAGTGATTTAATTCAGAGCTTTCTTGTTATGGCAAATAAGAGGATCAGTATCAAAATCTCAGCTCTTCAATTTTGAGAGCACGAATGCTCAGTCATCTTGTTAGAATGCACCAAGACGGTATATTTCAGAAGAGAGTTAAACATCACGCATCTAGATTGAATGGGGACTGTATCCAAAAACCTCTCATTTCTTCTACTCTATTGACACTTCTGGACACCCCGCATGTGGCGGGTTTTTCCCATATTAAGCAATTCTGCAATTCTCTGTGGATACCAACTGCATATCCTACTTTGCAATTCCATTCTGACACAATCTACCTGAAGTCAGTGTCCAATCCTACAAGTTAGGGGCTCAGTCCCACAAGACTGCTCCCTTCAGAGGCCAATCACAAGTTCCGGGTTCCCAATGAAGGGGACTAGAGGTTCCCATCACCCCCTCCTCAAGTTTGATAACTAGGATGGTTCACAGGACTCAAGAAAACAGGTTTCTTTCTAGATTACCAATGTATTATAATAGAATGCCACCCAGGAATGGCCAGATGGAAGAGGTGCACAGGTAGGTACGTGGTCGGGGGGGTGGAGCTCCCATGCCCTCTCTAAGGCACGGTCCTCCCAGCACCTCCATGTGTTCCGTGTCTGGGAGCTCGCTGAACCTCGTACTTTTGGGATTTTTTACGGAGCCTTCATCATGGAGGCATGATGGCTTAATGACAATTTTCAGCCCCTCACTCATCTCTGGAAAATGGAGAGTGGGAGGCATAAAGTTCCAAGTTCCTAATCATGGCTTGGTCTTTCTGGTGACCTGCCCCCATGGAGGAGCCCACCCAGGGTTACCTCATTAGAGCAGAAGACATTCCTATCAGTCAGGAAATTACAAGGGATTTAGGGGCTCTGTATCAGGGAAAGGGGCCAAAGGCCACGTATTAGCAGGAACCACAGCAGAAACCAATATTATTTCACAGGAACTTAAAGAAAAGCCACAGTAAGGGCGCCTAGGTGGCTCAGTCGGTTGAGCATCCAGGTTCGGCTCAGGTCATGATCTCATGGTTCATGGGTTTGAGCCCCATGTTGGGCTCTGTGCTGACGGCTCAGGGCCTGGAGACTGTCTTCAGATTCTGTCTCCCTCTCTCTCTCTCCCTCCCCTGCTCATGCTGTCTCTCTCTCTCAAAAATAAATAAAAAACATTAAAAAAAAGAAATAGAAAAAAAAAAGTCACAGTAGAATGGGAAAAAAAACCTAGGATGAAACTTGAATTTTGGTATCTGCTCTCCCCTTTACTCGTTTGCTGAAGAACTTAACTGTCTCTCTTCTACACCTTCAACTATACAACAGGGGCTGAATTCTGAGGTCTCTTCTAGCTCTTAACGAATGCTGTAATTCCATGACTCTGAATAAACCTTTCTATAATCAGAGATTATAAACCTGGTGTAGAGATACCATAAAAACTCTGATGAGAGCTAGTGCCTTTTATGTGAATACATGGAAAGATAATTTTGTGAACAGATTCCTCTTAGGAAGCTCAGGTCCAGACTGACTGACTGTTTACTCCCCTAAGGCAGCTATAAAATAAATAAATGTTGAGACTAAGTAAGCTAGAACTAGTCTAAATAAAAAAATCTAATTATATGGTCAAAAGTGTAACATTCATAATAATGTGATCAAGTATAATCATCATATATTGCAAAATGCAGAAGGAAAACAAAATGAGACAGTACATAAGAGTGCAAGTGCTTTATTTAGTGTTCCCTATGAGAACAAAGAGCCATAAAAAGACAAAAAAGAGAAGGAAAAGAAAAAAGGAACTAATATTTACAGGATTTATATTAAGTGCAAAGCAGTTAGAAACTTCATAATCATTACACTGTTTAATTCTCATCATGATAGTAAGAGCTGGGTATTATTATTTCTCATTTTATAGGTGAAGAAACTGAGACTTTAGGGATTAAGTAGCTTGTCCAAAGTCACACAGAAGGTAGGCAGGTCAGGATTCAGACCCAAGTTTATTCTTTTAACTATAATAACCTGCCATAAGACATTTTTCATTATATTCACTTTTGAACTAGTAAGTCTCATTTATCAGAATTTCTTTCAGTAGAACCTAATGTTTCTAATATGTACTGCCCTTTACAAGATACTTCTTTTCAGCCAGTTAGAGGGCCTAAATAGAATTCTAGCTGATGAGTTTGCAAAAGAGCTTCTGTCATTCAGCACATAGAATCCCTCAGTACTCACTGGCCTTAATGAAATCAGATCTAAGAGTTATATCACCATTTCAAGATTCTCCTTCAAATCTTGTCTAAATTTAGCTTAAGCTTTAATCTTCTTCTGCACATTTGATATTTGGCTGTACAGACTGCGTGTGAATTTCATAACCACACCTCGAACATGCAAGGTGTTGCACTCCCTTTATTCTAATCTAGAAGTCATAATGTTGCAATGAAGACTTCCTTCAGATTTCCTGCAGAGGTCTTCAAAACTCACTACCACAACCCGTACAGTTACTTTTCTGCACATTTCAGCAAGTACAGAACCACAATTTCCAAAGACACTGTTATTTTAGATCGCATTTGGTAAAACCATAAAAACGTTACTTACCGATCTGGTTAAATGGGAGATGGGAGGTAACGTTGACAAAGGTGCTACTGTAGCTTCAGGTGTTGTAAAAGGTGGTGCACTGGGTTGTGAAACTATCGGGCCAGGAATCTTCACCCAGTAGTTTTTATATTTCTCCACAACTGTGACTCTGAAATGCAGTACTAATGAGATCAAAGAGAACCCTTATTGTGACCCATTATAATCGAATCCTCCCCCCCAAAAAAAGATAAAAAAAGAAATAAACTAGGGACACACAACTTAATACTACCCAACAGTACTACTAATTTTGTCTAAGGCAAATCTCTAATGACTCTTTTACCCCATTACTAAATAAACTTTTATCGCCCTTGTTCTCTTGCTCGCTCTTGCTCTTTCTTTTCTTCTGTTCTCTCTTCCTTGTCTGCTGTTTGGGCATACTCCCAGCAAGTGCCAGATCTAAGGACTAAATTGCACAGACTTCTATCCTCTGACATAAAGAACATACTACTACTTATTGCATAGTGCACTGTTCAAATTATCTCACAGAGCATGTGTAGCAGACAGCTACCGCAAGAAGTTAGACAGAGGCTGCATCAGCAACACCAGATTACTGGCGTCATGTTCCCTTTCCACATTCCATGCAACATGCAGGTGCAAAGCTGTCTTACTGTGTGCTAGCACCTGTACAAAGTGAATCTAAACAGACAGACACGGCAGAAGACCAATTTCCCTTAAAATACACATCTCTAGGGGCACCTGGGTGGCTCAGTCCCTTAAGCATCCTGCTTCAACTCAGGTCGTGATCTCAGGGTTCATGAGTTTGAGCCCTACATTGGGCTCTCTGCTGTCAGCACACAGCCTGCTTCAGATCCTCTGTATCCTTCTCTCTCTCTCAAAAATAAACACTAAAAGGGGCGCCTGGGTGGCTTAGTCGGTTAAGCGTCCGACTTTCGCTTGGGTCATGATCTCGCGGTTCGTGGGTTCGAGCCCCGCGTCGGGCTCTGTGCTGACTGCCAGCTCAGAGCCTGGAGCCTGTTTCAGTCTGTGACTCCCTCTCTCTCTGACCCTCCCCTGCTCACGCTGTCTCTCTCTCTCTCTCCTAGAAATAAATAAAACATTAAAAAAAAAGTAAATAAAATAAATAAATAAATAAACACTAAAACATTTTTTTGATAAAAAAAAATATATATCTCTAACACCACTCAGTTATCATTACTGTTTTATGACATTCCACTTCCCCTTGCACATAGGATTAAGGGAAACAGACTTCTAATTCTACTGAATTCATAATTCTGAGGGCATGAAGTCTTACTAATCTAATCTTCAGGTTGTAACACTATAAAAATTCATCCAAATTTTAGTAATTTTTTCATATTATCATATTAAGATAAGAACAATCTAAATAAATGTATTAGTGCATACACCATATATGAAATCAAGTAAGTATTAATTAATACTTCTTAGTGTGAAGACACTGCAATATTCAATTCACTCACCAGATGTGTGTTAAGTGCCTATTATGTGCTAGGTCTTGGGCTTAGTGGAATAATCAAACAAAAAGAAAAATAGTCACTTATCATAGTAAGGTGGTGTCATTCTACACCAAACCTCTCCTATATAGGTAAATGTCCAATAGATATCAAAAATGATACAGACCATTATTTTAATTTTACTAGTTGCAGATTTGTAAGCCCTCCTACTCACAGAAACTTTATGTGATTCGGAGCATTGCTTGGAGCATTCCAGTAGACTTTAATTTTTGTTTTCTTGGATGGATTTGTGTGACTCACAGCATATCCCTGAGACAAAATGGAGAAGAACTACCATTCAGTCACTCAACAGGTGAGCATGGCTGGAACTAACGTCATTTTTCAAGGTAATCTAGCATTGCATGATGTTGGCATTCTGGTAAATACTGCTTTATTTAGAACAGGGACTCAGGTACTCAACAAGTACATGTTGGCTGGTTAATGCCAGATTGGTGGTTGGCTCTATATATAGAGTCAGCAGAAATTTAAGAACTGAAAAGAGTTATGAATCCTGGGTATGCCAATGCTGTATAATAGCCTGCTCATTATTTAATTTATACTATAAATTAGTATTTCTTCCATTAATAGCTACAAAGAGGGGCGCCTGGGTGGCTTAGTCGGTTAAGCGTCCGACTTTCGCTTAGGTCATGATCTCGCGGTTCGTGGGTTCGAGCCCCGCGTCAGGCTCTGTGCTGACTGCCAGCTCAGAGCCTGGAGCCTGTTTCAGTCTGTGACTCCCTCTCTCTCTGACCCTCCCCTGCTCACGCTGTCTCTCTCTCTCCTAGAAATAAATAAAATATTAAAAAAAAAATAGCTACAAAGAGAATCCAGGAAATTCATAAATAGAAAAAATCCTGCCTCCACATACATAGCATTATATTTTAGCAATGACCTTCCCTTGAACAATCTCATTTCCCACCCTCATTCACCTGGCAAATTCCTACTCATTCATTGAGGTCTGACATAGAGATCACCTCCTCCAGCCTATGTGTGTGTGACACCCCCTGCTATGCTTCCCACCCACCCAATGCCTCTAATTTGTCATCAAAATGTTCTACTTGTGTATCTGTCCCATATTATGTTCTACTTATGTATCATCCATCATATGTCCATATGTTCTACTTATGTGTAAGGCTCTCAGCTCTTCGAAGAACAGAAGTAAGTCTTGTTCATTACCATATCCCTTGCACAAGGATAGCTCTTGGTATAATAAATGTTCATTAAATGAATGAATGAATGAATAACAAAAATTATACTTCTGTCCCATTCTAGAATCCAATTTTCAACATTAACACCCTTTAAAAATCAATATAATAAGAGTTAATATTACATAAAATATCAAAAGCTATAAACCCTTCAAGCTACTGCCTTTTCTAAGATGCTGATCTGTAAAAATATATTGCAAATAGGAAAATTACGGGGAAAGCTTGGTCATTGTGCATCTACTTAGAATGTCTGCAAAACATGGGTAATGTCATTATCTTACAACCCTTAGCTTTTCACCTTGTAATGAAAAGATCCATGGAAACTAACATCAGTTTCAAACACAACACAAACCTGTACATCTTCACAGGTCAGAAGCTGTGACATTTGACTGTCAATCAATGTGAAGGAGCCAACAGGAGGGCCACTCACATCCTCAGCATTACATGCTTCTAAGAGAAAGCCTTTAAATGGTAGCCCCGACAAAGTAACTGAAAATAAACAAAAAGATAGTTTAAGAGGTTTAGCAACATCCCCAAAAGGAAACTGTTTAGAGGAGGCATCTCACAGTTAGAATCTAGCATATATATACACAAAACTACTCCAGGAGAGAAAATGGCAGAAATAATCCCAAAGACAAAGAAGTTCTAAACTGTGCTCCATAGGACATTCACTCAGTGAGATGTTAACAGCCATTCCAGTTCCACAGGGAAAAAAAGGTAGGTGATGGTCAGGGAGGTGTCCATGGGGCCACATTAGTTCAAAAATTGATGAATGAAAATAAATATTTGTTTCTTTACTGAAAACTCCCAAAGCCTTCAATATCCTACTATGCAGTATGAAACTCTCAATACATACAACACACAGAGTATTTCAAGCTGACTTACCTATACACTGCTTTTGTCAGAGTTTGTTAATATTTTGTATTTATGAAGTTGCAGAAAATAGTTTGTAAAACACTGTTATAGATACACTTTTGACAGTCAGCCTACCTTTCACCCAAAGAATCAGAAAAACATAAGAATTTACACTATACCAAGAAGGATAAGGGTTTATTATACCTTAAACCAGATAAGATAAACTTTGGTTTCCTCTTCTATTGAGTTAATAGTATTGTTTTTAACAGATATATTAACTAATGATAAAAATGTATTTAAAACCTATTCTGCATAGTTCGACTTCAGCTCAGGTCATGACCTCATAGTTCGTGAGTTCAAGCCCTGCATCGGGCTCTGTACTGACAACTCAGAGGCTGGAGCCTGTTTTGGATTCTGCATCTCCCTCTCTCCTTCCCCACTTGCACTCTGTCTCTCAAAAATAAGCAAACATTTTTTTTTAAATGGAGGGGGAGGGTACGCCTGGGTGGCTCAGTCGGTTAAGCAACTGACTTCGGCTCAGGTCATGATCCCACGGTTTGTGAGTTCAAGCCCCACATCAGGCTCTGTGTTGACAGCTCAGAGCCTGGAGCCTGCTTCAGATTCTGTGTCCCCCTCCCCTGCTTATGCTCTGTCTCTCTTTCTCTCAAAAATAAATAAACATTTTTTTTTAATTTTTTAAATTTTCTTTTAAAAACCTATTCTGCTTAGGGAGTAGATATACTACTTAATATAGTCATGTGTAATAGTTAAACACAAAATGAGAAGCTTAAGAGGATAGTATCTTATGGAAACAGGTGGATAGATTTAAATGAAACTTTATAAATCAAACAGTAATAAAGATTCAATGTACAAGAAAAGAAGGAAACTCAAAATGCAAAATAGTTAATCCCAACACAGTACCTTCAATCTGGTCTCCTGGTCTGAATGTCATCTGACTCACTGAAATGTTGTGAACAGGATCAGAGCGTGCAGTATGACCGTGTTCAGGAACCATTCCATGGCATGACTTTCCTACTTTTCCATTGGGATAATTAGCCACAGAACTAATGTGCAACACAAGTATGAAGGTACCAAAGGTAAATCCAGGAACTGCCATCTCAAAAAAAAAAAAAACAAAAAAGATTAAAAGCACATAGTCTTCATACATAATTAAACTATAAAGGTTTCATATGACAGAATAATAATCCTAGAAAACTTTCTTTCAACAGACAGCTAACCATATTCTCAAAAATACGTAATAAAAAGAATGTGATATCTGAAGTCTGACCTGGATTTGAATCTCGACTCTACCAATTACCAATTATGAAACTTTAACCAAATCACTCAAGCCTCTACTTCCCTACCTGAAAAATTAGGAAACTAACACCCACCTTACAAGTTATTTTAATAAAATGAAGATACAAGTTCAAGTCTGACACGGAAGATAATAAATGTTAGCTTTCATTAGCATGATTTTCACTAAAAGCAAAAAGTTCTATTCCACTTTATCCCAGGAAGCATAAAGAATAAATAAGAAATGTTTCTTCTGGACTTAAATACTGTCACCTAAATAAATATCTGATATGACTTCTCCCAATTTCCCAGTACATTAATCATGATGACAGGGTGGATAATTTAATTTGTAATACTGAAAACTGAGGATAACAGAGAACCAATTGCAAGAAACACCATTCCTATTACCTTCAGCCCAGGCACTTCTGAATAATGAAACACAATTGTCAGTCCAAGCAATTTTCTTCTCTCATCCAGTACCTGCCTCTTACCATCTGCCTAACAGACAACCAGCTACTTTATGTCAGTCCCAACCTCTGGTAGCCTACATCGACCACTTCACTTGGTGTTTATATTCAGAACCTGCCAATCACAGCAAATAACAAGACTTGAGGAAGACGGCAGGGACATGTTACATAGCAGTAAAGTCACTTGTGGAGAGGCTGCCGTTGGGCAGAACCCATGAAGTAGTTCATTCTCCGCAGAAATGGATTAGACTAAATAAAAGCACCCTTAGAATCACGAGAATAAATTACCCTTTTACAGTCATATAAATTACAAACCCCACATTGAACAAAAACTAAACTACAGAATTCCTGCTAGACACCAGAAATTCTGCTGGGGGCTACACATTTCAACCAGCCCTGCACCTTATAGCAGGAGCTATCAGGTAGATACCGTAGGGTTGAATAGTACAATATACCCCTATCTTTTATCAAACATCAAGCTAGGTAGAATTTTTCCCATTTAAGAATAAGCAAGAAAAGCAAATAAATCAAGAGCTTCTGAAAAAAAAATCTATAAGAGAAGCATAAAATTTCTCTCTAGAGTAATAAGCATAACTCTGAAAATGGTTGATTACTATAGGAAACTATATTTAGAAAAATAACTGTCTTAAGCATATACAGTGATATATATCGATTATTTCTCAATAAAACTGGGGCAGGGGAAGAAAAAGAAGACTAAAGACTGGAGAAGAAGGGGAATTTTTTCTATTAAAACATGACTTTCAGGTGCTTTTGTTAGGGGCAGACCTGCTTTTAGGACCACACAAGGCTTGCTAGAGAGGATCAAGGTCATAGTTTTAACCACAGGACTGCAGCCAAATTATCATGAAGATTAAATGCAGTAATGTGCCACCCAACTAAAGGATGGTATGGGGAAGAGTCAGCCCGGTTTAGCAAATGTTTATTTGGCACTGACCTCCTGTCAGGTGAAAGTGGAAACAAGACATAATTTCTAGTCTCTGCTATGCACTGCATAGCTGAATAACGTCAATCCAGTTATATAATCTCTGTCTTGGCTTCTTCATTTGTGAAATATAGTAGATAAACCAGAATAAATTCAGGATCGCCTTCATGCCTAACATTATGATGTTAAGAAAGCAAAGTGGGGGTGCCTGGGTGGCTCAGTCGGTTAAGCAACCCACTTCAGATGAGGTCATGATCTCACTGTTGGTGAGTGTGAGCCTCGTGATCAGCTCTGCACTGACAGTGCAGAGCCTGCTTGGGATTCTCTCTCTCTCTCTCTCTCTCTCTCTGCCACCTTCCCACTCACTCTATCTCAAAATAAATAAAGACTTAAAAATAAATTTTAAAAAAGAAAGAAAACGAAAACAAAGTGGGAGAGAATACTGGGAATTAGCAGATCAAGAAGTATAAGCGAGGAAAGGGAAGTGACTAAGGCACCATGACCTGTCATTCATTAGGAAAATATAACAAGCATGGTCAGGGAGGGAAGTAAGCCAGAAATGTCTTTGACCTTGGTCAGATGCTGACCATTCAGGGTGCAGCTCTATTGTCATTACAGTGGCTAATGATGATTTTCCAGTTATGGTTTAAGGAACAGCCTTTTTACAAAGTAATACTTTAACTCATTAGCCAACCAATGCCAACAGATTGCATAGTTATGAAAGGGAATAAGGAGTTATTCATAAAGACATTTAGTTAAAATTATGTAATGTGGATAATGAACTATTATGAGGTCTTCTTTCAAGCACTGAAAGAACTCCCACCAATTTTGTAGGATTTTTAAAGTTTTTAATATTCCCAATCCACAGTGGGTACAAATATAGAAAATAAAACAAAAAGATATCATAAGTTGCATTTTGTCATCCCATGACAAAGATAGACCTAGTAGCTAATGAATTAAAAGGAAAGTTATCCTGATCCTAACTGAAATATTCCCAAAGCTGATGAAATATGTATAGTTTTCTTTCTTCCCTGAAAAACAAGCAATTGTAAAAAGTATGATGACTGCTTATAACATGTTCTACTTACATCTCACACAATGGCAAAACATCAAAACAAATGTATTATTATTTAAATAATGAATTCTTGTACTTGCATGAATATTTCATTATTTTTGTGATTGTGGACCACAGAGGCAAGTAATATTTATCAAGACAATATATTTAATGACAGCAAGGTAAAATTCGGATAAAATGAGAAGAATCCAATTGAAAAATATTTAGGGGGCGCCTGGGTGGCTCAGTCAGTTAAGCATCCAACTTCGGCTCGGGTCATGATCTCCCGGTTCGTGGGTTCAAGCCCCGCATCGGGCTCTGTGCTGACTGCCAGGTCAGAGCCTGGAGCCTGCTTCAGATTCTGTGTCTCCCTCTCTCTCTCTCTGAACCTCCCCTGCTCATACTGTCTCTCTCTCTCAGAAATAAACATTTAAAAAATTATATAAACATATTTAGATGTAAGAAAGTCATTAGAATAATCTATGTTACTTATGAATTTTTTAAATAAATTGGTCATTAAATTTCCCTTTATGCGTCACTCCAAGAACATGTGAGAAAAAGGAGAAATGGAGAAAAGTATACCTGTTAAAACCTAGTCAGGTGATTAAACTAGCAAATAACTAATCAAGTCTAGTTATACTGCAATCAAGCTCTAGCTCTCATGGTTAGTCATTCATTTTATGTTTGTTTATTTGTTTTGAGAGAGAGAGAGGAGGTGGGGGAGAGGCAGAGAGAGGGAGACAGAATCTGAAGCAGGCTCTCGGTTCTGAGATGTCAGCACAGAGCCCGATGGGGGGCTCAAACTCATGAACGACAAGATCATGACCTGAGCCAAAGTCAGATGTTTAACCCAGGTGCCCCTAGTCATACATTTTAAATTAAGGCATCAAAAAGTTCAAAAGTTAACATAGCCACAAAAAATTATGGGATCTCAGCCCAGTAAACTCAGTCTACATCACCCAAGATATGAGTATAAGCACACAGGGAGAGTCTTAAACAATGCACAAGTATGAGGTAACAAGATTTTCTTAGGTTTTCTTAATTATGAAAAATGAGTTGTAAAAAAAAAAGCAAAAACTTAACGAGAAGAGTTCACTATAAAATAGTTAAATAATTTGGAAAAGGTTGTGTGGTTTTTGTTTTGTTTTTTGCTATATACAGTGGATTTTATTTTTTACCACACTCACAATAAATATTTTTATATTATGACTCAACAAATATTTTAAGAGCTATTATTTACCTTTACCACATGGGATAAACTTACATATCTCCTATTTTTTAATACCTTTTTCTTTTTTGAGAGAGAGAGAGAGGGAGAAACCAGAAGAGGGACAAAGAGAGAGAGGAAGTGACGGAGAATTCCAAGCAAGTTCCATGCCTTTAGCATGAAGACAAATGCAGGGCTCAATTCTCTTGAACCAGGGGTTGATCTCACAAACTGTGAGATCATGACGTGAGTCGAAATCAAAAGTCAAATGCTTAACCGACTGAGCCACCCAAGTGCCTCTAATTTCATACATTCTCTATTCCTTCCTTTTTTTAATGCTGGTTTTATGTATCCTACTGAATCATTATTGCACAACCTACTAATGGATCTTAACCTGTAGTCTGAAAAATACTACTTTACACCATAGACTGACCATTAAGGTTTAGCCTTGAATCAAGCTCTAAATTGGGGGCATCAAGGATTTCAACTAAAAAGGAGAGTTCTCAGAACTAAAGAAAAAAAATAATAAGTCATGCAACAGGGAGGATTTTGGACACAAGGGATGGGTTTATTCAATGCAAACATCTTATTCTCTTATTCATCTGCATTTAATTTTTTCAAGCCTTCTGAAATGTTTCCAAAAATGTGCTCCTCTTCTTTCCAGCAACTTAACTTTACTTTCATAGAAAACTTCCATATCAAGAATTAAATTGACTTTGTTAGCAGAATCTCAAATTATAGAGAAATTGAAAAATAGGTCAAGTATTTCCACTTCCTCAGATGAAAATGCTTCAGACTCCATTTGCACAGCAGGAAGCAAAGAGAAAAAAAGATTTTTTTAATTAACAATTGTAGCTATGACATTTTCAGAGATGGTTCTAAAAAACATAGAGGCATTAAAAATGACATGCTGAACACCAATTTGAGATCTGTCAGGTCTAAGAACTTAAGATGATTGAAAAGAATTCTGAAAAAGAGTTGAGAGTTTAAGTAAAAGCAAGAAAAAGGAAAACAGAGGGAAGCCACTGAAGAAAAAGTAATAGGGCACTCTACACTCTAATCCTGATTCCCCTAATCACAACATCATCAGCAAGGAGTTTTTCCATCATCTTTATTCATCTCTGGAAAAAAAGACTTACTACATGATATAGAGCTTTCATCTGGATCATTCACATGGCCTTCGCAATAACCCTGTCCTCAACTCAAAATTGGGTACAACGTGGAATCCCCCTTCTCTAAAGATGTAAAATTAACAGATGAAACAAAAGTAAATGTCATTAATCTAATATTTAAAGGATGTAATTTATTGAATGCAATTCCATTCTAGTCATCACAGCAGGAACATCACATAAATGAACTCTAGTCCTTGGAAGAAACATATCAAGAAGTTTTTGTTGTATGCAAATTGAAACTCAGAGTTTATAAAAACACTATGGTCTCAGATCACACAGGGTAGAATAGGGGAAAAGGCACTTCACTGTAGAAATTTAGAGGTATGGGAGAAAATAAGAATAGAAGAGCTAACAATTGCCAAGGGCCTACAACATGTCAGGCATCAAGTCAGGTACTTAGTATGCCTTCCTCAAAACAACGTATGAAGGCATGAGGGGTATTATTGTCCCCACATTGTAAAATAGGGCACTGATTAAGACATTTGTCAGAGTCACAGCAAATGAGTGGTGAGAAGTATGGTCTCTGATCTGATTTCTGAGGTTTTAACCAATAAGATTAACCATAGATTCAGATCAGACCTTTAAGGTTGACATGGTAGGTAAACAATGGAGGAAAAAGGGTTTTGGAATGAGCACAACTTGAATGGGAGCAATAAAAGAACCAAAATCAGAAAGAACAAAGTGATCATGGACTTTTGGGAGCCATTAAAGGGATTGTCTACCTAAATCCAAGGTCAAATGTTAGAAACAGTCATTGTGAAAAATACTGTTACTAAGTCTGGTTCCTCTCCATGTCTCATACATGATGAATATATCCATTCCCAAGACGTTTTACCTTGGCCCCCACATTTCTCTGCAAGCTCATCACTTCCATAGCCTAAATTTTCATCCCTAGGATATTTCTCAAATCTTCCAATTACCCCCACTCTACATCTCCACAATGCTTTGACTTATATTTCCAACTGTATATAGAATTCTGTTTGGATGACAATAAGCTCAACTGGTATGCAATGAAATTCATCATCTTTTCCTCCAGACTAGTTTTTGCATCTGACTTCCCTATTTTGACAGGAACCTGGCAGCACATTTCTAGTCAGTAAGACTTCACACCCCCATATTCTCAAGATTTTACTCCAAACACTCTTTTGGACCCCAATTTCCAAACAACCCTACAGATTCTTCCTCTGCCCTTCCGCTCTCCTACCTATCCCTTCTGTATTTCTCTTCTACTCTCCATTCTCTCTATTACATCTATCTGCTATTTTCCATTCCACCATGACCAAAGCACAAAGCCTTCATCACCTGTCACCAAAATAATGAAACACTCTCAATTGACCTCCTTGTTTCTGTATCGCCATTCTGATCTGTCCTACACACCACCATGAGATCATTTTCCTAAAGCATAACCTAATTTTAAGGATTTTTTTTCTCCCATGCTCTAGTGACAAGGTACCATGTGGACTTATTTCTGGAATAAGCAACACTCTTTCTCCCCATGTTCTGCCTTCTAACTGGGACCTCCATATTTCATCTGCCAAATTCCTCCTCATGAAAAAAATGGATATATGTTAAATGGTAAGAAATAAGATACAAAATTCTCTGTACACTATGCCTTTTATGTAAAAAAAAAAAAATCCATTACTTGTCATTTCATGGAAAATGCAAAAGACTGATAATATCCAGTATCAGCAAGGATGTAGAAAAATAAGCACACTCATACACAGTGAAGAATGTCAATTGTCACAATATTTTTGGAGGAAATTTGACAGTATCCTACTAACTATGTTTAACCTCTGACCTAGAAATTTCACCTCCAGGAATTATCCTACAGAAAAACTCACAATTACACAAAAATTATTTAGAAAATGGCAGATATCTTGGTGGTTACAAAATAAACTATGCTATATTAAAACTATAGAATATGGCATACTCACTTAAAAAGAATGAAATAAAATAGTCAATGACAAATATAACAGGCAATGATTACTGAGTGCTTTATGGGACCTAGGCATTCCTTTAAGTGCTTTTGCAAGTATCAACTCCTTTCACAAAAACCCGAAGACATGAATCTGCATGTACTTAAGTGGAAACATGCTCATGCCCAGGAAGGAATGAAAACAAGCAGACTGCAAAATGATATTTAGTATACTGAAAGATATATCACTTAAAAGTTAAAGGGAAAAGAAAAAAAAACCATCTATTCTACACTTTAACTGTTCTCAATAGTGGTTACCACCAGGAGAGTGTTTTCAATAGGGGAAGAGGAGTGGACTTCCTCTTTTTAATCCTCTTTGTACTGTGCTTATTTTTTGAAAAGGGTGTTTACATAAAAATTACAAAAATTTATAATATGAAAATATATAATACAGAATATAAAAATAAAATTTGAAGCATGTATTGCTTTATAATATAAATATAATAAAAATTATAATTTATAACTATAAAACACAGAGATAGATAGATAGACAGATATAAAGGCTGTAAAGAAATACCAGAAAATTGTTTAGCTTTTTTCTTTTATCTATTATCAAACATTCTATGTTACTCTTATGGGTTTTGTTTGGTTTTTAGTAAATAAAACCTCCTCCCCTCTTTCAAGGTGCATTTCCAAAGCCATCAACTACTGTATCCTATGAAACAGTGAACACTAATGGACACTGAAATCACATCGTTCGAAAAATCCAGCTGCCGGTTTGAATCCAGCACGCACCACCTTAGTGACTGTGAGCAAATTCTCTAACCTCGCCAGGCTCTAGCTTTCTCATTTTGTTACAGAAAACGCAACCAACATCAAAGTGCTTTGTGAAGATTAAATAAATACGCCTGAAGCACCTAGCACAGTGGCTACCATAAACCAGGCCTTCCATTAAAATCTTCTTTGCGTGGAGTCTTGCCTATTTCTGCCAACCTTAAGTAACTGTTCTCTTTTCAGAACGTCCAGAAGCTTTGATTTTGCTAATAAAAGATTTTATCACCCCTGCCCCTGCTAGTGACTTGCCTTATGACCAGCTCCTACAAGCAGCAGCAAAGGTGCCCCACGTGTTGATCTCCTGTCACACTATCAGTGTACCTTGAAAACAGTACTTGTACAGTGTGATTTCCAGAGAATCTGACATTACCTAAATGGACAGGTGTGAAACAAAGCTACAGTTGGCCAAAAGAATCAACATGTTTAGTTATTAAACAACTTACTAGAACTCATCCTTTCAAACAAAACCGTCCTCTAAAAAGTCTAGCTCACTGTTTTCAATAAATCAATAAACCAAATTTTAGCCTCCACCTCTGTACAGTACTCAAATCTACTTTTTCTCCAATTCAGAAGAGAAAGAAAATATCTGAACTCAAGTTTAGCTTTGTAAGGAAATATCCCTGTATAATGCATTTACAAATCGAATAATCTCCTTTGCCCCCTGGGCAAGCACTGACAAAATGCAAAATAAAAAAAGAAAAAGAAAAGAAAGGGAAGGGGGTGGAGAGTAGGGCAGAGATAACACCGAGTCACCTCAGAGCCTTTCTCAAATTCTAAAGGCACACCAGGAGTGAGGGGTGATAACATTTCTAGATTAAAGCACACTTTAAAAGCCAAGTAAGGCTCTAAATAATCTGCATACAGGTAAACTGCCATTAGGTTTAAATATAAAAGGGAGTTCCGACAGCTTCAAATTTTCAAAAAAGAAAGAAACCCCCGTGCGTGAATAAAGTCCGTGCTTTTCCGGATCCCAAGCACGACTCTACTTACAACCACCCTTTTCTGGGATTAAAGCTCGTTAGTCAAAGTCACGTGACATATTAATCCAACTCGTTTGTGCACACTCATTAGCTCAATACAAGCTCCAGAACATAATTTGTTAAAGCATTCATTGTGCGTCGCTGACTGTCCTATCATCCCAGGCGCCTGCTCTCTGTACTGTTTCCTTAGCCGGCTTCAATTTTTAAACGCTTTGCAGAGAGTCCTGACTTAGAGAGAATAGAAGGCGACACTTACCTTGAGAAGCAAAGGCAGCCGTACCAACTTCCGGTTTTGTTACAATTTGTATCTCACTTCAGCAGCTGGGTGGAGCTAGCTCACCCAGTAACCAGAAAGGAAAGTTTCCCAAGCCAAACTAAGCTGTAAAACTTGATTTGCAAGACCAGTGCTAATTTTTGGACTCCATTTCTGAGAACTAAGGGCTCTGTTTCACATATAAGGACACTTTTTACCAAGTAATAGTTATTTCATTGAGAAAATTATGCAGTTGCCTTTAACTACAAAACCATTTGAAAATACCTGTCTGTTCCATATACTCTAAACCAAATAAAAGAACCTAGTTGTGCTTAGGTAGGGTTGCCAAGTTTAGCTAATTAAAATAAGGATGCCTGCTTAAATTCAATTTCAGATAAACAACCAATATAAATATTGTTCTATGCAGTTTGGGGAATGTAATTATACTAAAAAAATGATTCATTGTTTTTCTGAAATACAAATTTACTCTCTTTTTTCTGGCAACTCTATTAAGGCATAACAGTAATTAGCAAATTATTTCAATTAACTACAAAAGGTGCAAAGAATCAGACTGCATAGAACTGAAACCTTGGAAAGTGTAAATGACATAATGCAAAAGAATTATTTAATTTTGCATAATTCACTTTGAAACTCAGGAGTTTCATTTCTTCTTAAGCCTTTAATCTTTGTTTTGGATAAGTTTTTTTGCAAAAGAAAATTTTTAGGGCTAGGAAAAGACAACGAATCTGAAAATATGAAACATTCCAGTGCAGACTATGACTCACAAGTGCAGACTGGAAAATAGATGGTGTCATATACACCTTGACCTGTGATCCCTGGTTGGCAATCAACACTACTAAATTCTCTAAAACCATTTGAAGAGGAGAGAAGGGAGGGAAAAGAACACTATTACTTTAATATTTCACCTTAAAAACTACTCACAATTACCAAAAGCCCCTCTTTACAGGATTTTTGATAGACACTTTAAATAAGGATGCCACAGGGGCGCCTGGGTGGCTTAGTCGGTTAAGCGTCCGACTTTCGCTTAGGTCATGATCTCGTGGTTCGTGGGTTCGAGCCCCACGTCGGGCTCTGTGTTGACTGCCAGCTCAGAGCCTGAAGCCTGTTTCAGAGTCTGTGACTCCCTCTCTCTCTGACCCTCCCCTGCTCACGCTGTCTCTCTCTCTCTCTCCTAGAAATAAATAAAACATTAAAAAATTTTTTAAATAAATAAATAAATAAGGATGCCACAGAGCTGGTTTTCTATCCTAAAACTTCATGGAATATGAACAGTCTCAACTCAGTCAGTAGAATTTTAGTTCTTCCATATAAAGCCTCAGGTGATGACATAGCTCTCTGCAGTTATACTTAAACCTTTTCCAGAAATAGTCTCTGGTGGACACTTTGCATTCCAAAAGCATGACTTAAAAAATTTATAAAACAAATAATTCTTAAAATATATAATCATAATCTTTTATCCTAGAGCACTCTTAAATAGATGAACATGGGGGGGAGAAAAAGGGACAGAACAGGAAACAGACTGAGGGTTACCAGAAGGGAGGTGGGCAGGGAGATGGGTGAAATAGGTAATGGGGATTAAGGGCACTGGTGTTGTATGGAAATGTTGAATCACTAAACTCTACACCTGAAATGAATATTACACTGTATGCTAACTAACTGGAACTTAAATAAAAACTTGAAGAGGAAAAATAGTAGTGGGAAGAACTGAATAGACAGGCTTAGCTCTATCTAAAAGCACCCTTTCCAGGCCTATCATGTCCCCCAAAGTCACCAGCTATAATTCCCCTTATCACTCCCTGCCAGAAGTTCACCTCTAGCAAGCTTTTTCTTCATCAGCTACTTGTCAGCTGTCACGAAAGGAACCACATTTAGTAAGATGTTCAATGGAGCTGGGACCCTGAGAAGTTGATACTGTAAAATCTCCCTTGGGCCAAAAGGTGAGGGGCTTGCAACTGAGGACATACCAACCATTGTTTGATCTCAAACTCTATTTGGGTAAAAGGTCAGGGGTTGAGCAACCTAGCTCCTCCTGGCTGCAGCAAGCCCCTGAGATGTAAATCTTTAGTGAACATTGTGATTAGAATGGTCAAACATGTTCTTCAAGCAACTGTTAAGCAACCCCCACCTCTAACCGCAAAATTCTCGCTTCTGTACACCTGCTCCCCCCACCATATATACCCCGAGCTATGGCTCGGTGGTGCGCTCTTCCGAGGACTCTTCCGGTGCTCGGGAGGAGCCGTCCAGCCAGACTAAATTAAACCTGAATAACCAACTCCTTTTGCGTTTTGTGGGCTTTGTCCTCGGTGATTCTCCTTTGGAAAAGGTGGTCTAAAAATACTACTCTATTGGATCCCATTCTCATGCCTCTAAATTGACAGTTCTCAAATTTTCAGTCCAGACTCCTTTACAACTTTTTAAAAATTATTGTGGACCCCAAAGAGATATTTGTTTATATAGGTGATATCAATATCTATATGTATTAAATATTAAAAGTGAGAAATATTTACTTACCCACAAATTCAGTTTTAAATGACAAAGCAAATTCATTAAATATTAACATAATACTTTTTTTACTATCACTTTTCTGATTGTTTTTAAAAAGAAGAGTTTAGTGAGAGAAGTAGTATTGTTAAATTTTTGCAAATCTCTTTAGTGCCTGGCTTAACAGAAGACTGCTGGATTCTCGCATCTTCTGTATTTAATCTGTTGCAGTATCTTACAACACATCATGAAGCTGCCGGAAAACTCCAGTGTATACTCATGAAAGAATGAGAATGAATAAGGCAAATAAAGTAGAGCAAAAAAAGAATTAGCATTTATTGAGCACTCACTTTGACCAAAGCACATGTATTATCCTGTCTCACAAGAACTGTAGGTGAAAGATATTGCAGTATTACAGACATTCTACCACTGAGAATGCGAAGGACATGCCTGGCTAAGTATATTGCCCAAAATCAGGCAGAGAAAAGTGACAAGACAGGGGTCTAGGCCACAGCCACTAACTCTCTACCCTGAACCTCACTGCCCAATCGGAATGATGTTTGATGGACCAAACAACTTGCCTTTCCTATTATACTCAGCATTTCATAAAACATGGGATTCACGCAGAACCACCCCAATTGATGAGACCCTGCTTCAACTCAATAAATCCAAAACCCACCATCTAAAATGGACCCACTCTCAAGTGGCCTTTAATTTTGTCAATCTTATCCAAATTCGGCCTCTCTTTATCTCCACTGCTATCACGTTTCATCTGGTTTTGTTACCTCGAAAGTAAAAATGAGGGATTACAACCAAAACCATATATTGTCTCAGGTCTCCTGCCAACTTGTGAAAGCAGATTTCTGATGGCTAGAAAGATTCACATAATGGGCCAGAAAAAGACTAAATTTTTAGAATGAGAGGTCATTTAAAAAAATGATCACAATAATTCAACAAGTATTTATCAAACACCTAATATATGACAGATACTGTGCTAGGCACTACCCTGTTTGTACAAAGTGGCTCTATGTCTAATATATTGTGATTTTTTTTTAGGTGGATAATAAAGAAAGAACAAAAGAAAGAGGAGTGGGGGAGAAAAGGAAGGAAGTAGAAAAGGAAGAAAGAAAGGAAGGGTCATAATTACCTGATAAACCTACGTTTCTGTAGACATGCAGTTGTCATTGCTTTCCAGATGTCATTGGATTAAGAGTCTTGAGAAAGAGATTATCCTGGGTCCTCCAGGTGTGCCCGAACTGCAATCATTAAGTATCCTTAAAAGAAGAAGCAGAGGAGATTACACACAAGAGAAGACAATGTGACTGTGGAGGTAAACACTGGAGTTATACGGCCACAAGCCACAGAATGCCCACAGCCACCAGGAGCTGGAAGACACCAGGAACATATTCTCAACTAGAGCATCTGGAGGAAGTGCTTCTTCCAATACCTTGACTTTGGCCCAGTGCTACTGATTTTGGACTTCTGGCCTCTAGAACTGTAAGAGAATAAATTTGTTGTTTTAGCTACTGAGTTTGTGGTCATTTGTTATAGTAGCTGCAGGAAACTCCTCTTTCCAGTTTCTCCTGTATTTTTATCAATCAGTGGTACCATTCTCTTCAACACTCAGGCAAAACCTAGAGATGACTTCCAACTTTTTGTCTCTTTCATATTTTATAGCTCAGAGTTTTTTAGTTTGGAGGCCACAACCCATTTATTAGTGGATTATAAAATCTTTAGTGGGGGGCGCCTGGGTGGCTTAGTCGGCTAAGCGTCCGACTTTTCGCTTAGGTCATGACCTCGCGGTTCGTGGGTTTGAGCCCCGCATCGGGCTCTGTGCTGACTGTCAGCTCGGAGCCTGGAGCCTGTTTCAGTCTGTGACTCCCTCTCTCTCTGACCCTCCCCTGCTCACGCTGTCTCTCTCTCTCTCCTAGAAATAAATTTAAAAAAAAAAAAATCTTTAATGGGAAACAATTAGAAAAATGTTAATAAAATAGCATAGAAAAAAACAGTGCATTACGTATGATAAGGGTAAATAAATGCTGTTTCATGAGGCTATTCAGATTATATCTGTGAGTATAAATATGCTGGTTTATTAGTTTCTTATTTCTTACTGTGGGCAGTAGCCCAAAATGTTGAAACCAATTGCTTTTAATATCTCCCTAAGTCAATTATCATCTCCTCCTTTCTGAACACTCACATTTAGGCCTTCCTACTTATTGTTCTAAAAAGAGGAACATGGAGCTCTGGAATTGGATCACGCAGGATTTGAAGATCAGCCCTACCACTAAACTTTGTGATCTAGACCTCTCTATCATAAAATGAAGATCATAATACTTTCCTCATAATATTGTGAGGATTAATTGAGATAAAATATGTCCAGTGCTTAGTTCAATATCTAAACATAAAAACTGTTTGGGGTGCCTGGGTGGCTTAGTCAGTTTAACATCTGACTTCAGCGTGGGTCACGATCTCACAGTTTGTGGGTTTGAGTCCCCCATCAGGCTCTGTGCTGATAGCTCAAAGCCTGGAAACTGCTTCAGATTCTGTCTCCTTCTCTCTGCCCCTCCCCCCACTCACACTCTGCCTCTCTCTCTCTCTCTCAAAAATAAACATTTAAAAAAATCTTTTTTCATTGTTCAATAAAATGTGTGCACTAAAATTAGATCTATGCTCAAAATCTCTGGACTATGGTAGTAGCCTTCTAATAATCTCTCCTACTTCTCATGACCTTCATGAATCCTGCTGACAATAGCCCAACATTAATCTTCCTAAAGCATTGCTTTCATCAATAATGTTCTGTGACTTACCATTGCTTATGAGTTAAATCCATACTCTTTCAGACATTTAAAGCACTGTGAATAAAAAGGGTGTGGGGAGGGCACCTGGGTGGTTCAGCCGGTTAGGCATCCAACTTCAGCTCAGGTCATGATCTTGCAGTTTGTGAGTTCAAGCCCTGCATCAGGCTCTGTGCTGACAGCTCAGAGCCTGGAGCCTGCTTCAGATTCTGTGTCTCCCTCTCGCTCTGCCCCTCCCCTACTCACACTCTGTCTCTGTCTCTCAAAAATAAAAAATATTTTTAAAAAATAAAATAAAAAATCAAATAAATAAAGCACTTTGTCACCTGGCCACACCTACAATGCCCTCACTGCTTTCCCACCCGATACTGCTGACTAAATCACCTCATTAAATGCAAAGACTCATTTTCATGTTTCCACATTTGCTAATGCTATTCCCTTATCTCATTTCTTTCCAAGTATTAAACACCACACATTTTTCAAGGTTTACCAAAAGTCCCAATTCATCCATGAAACTTTTCTGATAATCAGAACTAATTAAGTTCCTCCATTATAAAATGGCTACATGGCCAAGCAAACTGTCATAGTGTCTGAAGTCTGACACACTTCGGCTGAAATCCCAGCTCTGCTCTTTAATAGCTGTTCAACTTCAGGCAAGTTACTTAACCCCCTAATCTCACTGTCTTCATTAACATAAAGAAGGTAAATGATACAGAAGTAGGGTTGTGGTGATGTTTTCATGAAATAATATCTCATCACACCGGCACCAGAATGATCTTGAAAACCTGTTTATGACATTATTTTTACTGTCTTATATTAGAGTGAAGAAATGCACATTAACATAAGATGTCATTCCCACACTCAAGCAGTCATCTTCAGTTGCTTATAATACTCTTGACTGCTAAACCGGATATGGCCTCAGATCCTTCTCAATATATTGCACCATGTAGTCAATACCAATGGATGAAAATCCACACTAACTACAAGCAGTCACTGAGATAGGGACTATGTCATTACTTTCAATTTCCCTTTTTAAGAACTAAAAAAAAAATCTGGTTAAATATCTCACCTTAATTTAATGGTAGAAAGATGGATACTAGAGAGCCCCTTCTTTTGTTTTATCCCCTTTCAAACTTGACTCGAATTTCAGTTCATTTTAAGGGCAGGTTATTGATTATAATGAGAGCATGGAAGACATTCTTTATTCTCTTTAATTACATTATTTACTTTTTTAGCATTTTAATTTAGTCCAAGACAATATTAATGCTCTGTAATTATGTGCCAGAGATGGCACCACTGATCAAAGTAAAATGTTAAAAGTTTGACTCAGCTTTACCAAATCATTAATAGAATCTCTGCTGATCATCTAGAGACATGATATAAAGATAAAAGTCTTGGTAATTACAATCCGTGGCTTCTACTATTGTCTATCAATTAGGGTTATACTATATTCAAGTTTCTACCACACTTGTTATTAAATCAATTAAAGCAAATAAGAAAAGAAACTAAGAAGGAATCAAGGAAAGGAAGAATATAGCATCGATTTAAGTAATAACTTAGTCCTATTCAGTAATAACTTAGGTTTTATTTTAATTTCCCAAGCTTTAACAATGAAGGATAGTATAATTTACTGTAGAATTTTGTTTAGCAGCTCTTGGGCTATGTGAATTTTTAAAATGCTATTTATTTACAAGATGGCTTGGGTCCTTTTGTGTTAAGTGAATGCCTTTAATATATACAAATGTAGTATAGTCTTAATATTGAAAAGAAACTGCGCTCTCCACAGCCAGAATGAAAAGGAATAGAGTGAACGACTGAGTAGAAAGTCATTGGTTCCTTTTTATTTATTTTTTTTATGTTTATTTTTGAGAGAGAGACAGAGACAGAGTGTGAGCAAGGAAGGAGCAGAGAGAAAGGGAGACACAGAATCCGAAGCAGGTTCCAGGCTCTGAGCTGTCAGCACAGAGCCTTATGCGGGGCTTGAACTCATGAACGGTGAAATCACGACCTGAGCCAAAGTCCGACGCTTAACTGGCTGAGCAACCCAGACACCCCCATTGTTTTTTTCTACACACAAAACATTGTATGGTCAAGGTGACATTTATAATGAAAGCTGGAAGCTCTAACCATTGTTGCAAGAACACTTGTTCTCCATTAGGTAAACCTTCTAAGTTGTAGAATTTTAAATTCAACAAACATAGAGCATAAGAATAAATAAGGTTGCAGGAACCAGGAACCCCAAGAACAAATGTATGAAACAGTATCATGTTCTCTGAAAATGAAAAATAATTCTAAAACATGAGTGACTTAAGGTGAAGATGATTGCCACCTTCAACTTGACCAGAGGAAGCAGGAGTTTGTCTATCCCCTAGTGCCACCAAGGTAAATACAGAAGCAGAAGCCTTTACTCAAAAATCTCTGGTTGCATAAAACCTGAAGGCAAATACCAAACATAAACTCCTACCAATGAAACAATACCAAAATAAGGAGAGCAAATCCAAACCTGGTCATTAATTTCAAAGCAACTAGTATGAAAACGCAAGCTGAAATGTGTGGACAAAATAGGGAAACTTGAGAACCAAGAAAAGTAGGGGTGAGGATTAATAGAATGGCTAAAAGTACTGGTCCGGATTAATTTTGGAATGAAGCACAGAAGCTTTCAGTGACTATGCAAGAGTGAGCCAGCGTAGGCAAATAGTGCCTTCTAAAGGGATAGAATTGAATGAACACCATCTAATCCCTAGAATTTTCCAGACTTCTGCCTAAAATGGCCCAAAATGTTTAGTGTATTTTTCCTTGTATTCTGACTTTTTCAATTATTATGAATTGCATAGATACTATTTCTACGTAGTTTAATTGCAGAAACTGAAACACTAAAGATACCATTCAATTCCATCTTCTTTCCCCAAAGCAACCATTGTTATCAGTTCAACATGTTTCCCTCTAAGACTTTACGTGCAGTTTTCTGTACTTACAAAAATAAGTGGGGGCACCTGGGTGGCTCAGTCAGTTAAGCGTCCAACTTCAGCTCAGGCCATGATCTTGCAGCCCTCGATTTTGACCCCATGTCAGGCTCTATGCTGACAGCTCAGAGCCTGGAGACTGCTTCCGATTCTGTGTCTCTATCTCTCTCCTCCTCCCTACTCATGCTCTGTCTCTCTCTCTCTCTCACTCTGTCAATAATAAATAAACATTAAAATGTTTTAAAAACAAAAAAAACAGAAAATATATATAGCTTTTGTTTTTGCAATAGAAATAGTATTCTCTGCATATTCTGAAATTTTTTTCACATAACAATATCTAGTCAAAGAATAACTCAGGTATTTAAGACACCTTTATTTATTTTGTGCACTGTTTATTTTTTACATGAGGGGACATACTATGAAGGGACAAAGGCGAAACCAGGATGTGTGAGAAAAAGAGAGGAAAAACAACTGCAGGTAGTCTGGAAATAGTGAATCTTTCTGTTCATATCCAGCATGAGCTAATTCACTGACAGCTAGATAAGGGTTCAGTCTGGAAAGTGTGCCATTGAGCAGCCAGCTGGAGTCCACAAAGAGAACACTTTCAGTGGTTTACAGATTCACTAGAGAATCTTGCTAATCCCTACAGAGAATACAGGAGCAGCTGTCTCTCTGTGACAGCTGCCACGTCTGTCCAGTGGCACCCCAACTCTGAAAGCCACATCTGCATTCATTCAATACTCTCCCTAACCTTCCATCAGCCCAAACAGCAGAGCTGAGTCCTGACCATAGCAGTTATCTGGTGCTTATGAGAGTTGCCTAGTAACCGATCACTCTGGGGGCGGTCTCAGAATCTAAGTATCTAACACGCTGTTCTCTGCTGCCCCCAGCGGACCAAGTTTACTCTTCTCTAGTCTAAAATGGGGTATTTTCTTTTAAGAAGTTAGCAGTAAGACTCTTAAAACAGAACACTGGGTATGTTCTTCACCTGAATGATTAATAACTTCATCCCTTCAAGAAAAATGAGAGCAACAACCAGAACTATTGCTCTTGATTCAATCCTGATCGACAAAGAAACTTTAAGACAGAGACAGAATCCAGAGACAGAAAACTTAAGAGAAACAAAGAAATTAGAAGTGGTAGCATCTATTTGGACAGAAAGATTGGTGAGATGTAGGAGAGGAGCCAGTTTGAAAGATGGAAAGCAAGAGTTCAGTGTTGGACATAGTAAGTTTTAGATGCCATTGAAATATCCAAGTGGAAATATCTGTTTGACAGATGTGTCTGGAGATATAAATTAACACCTAGAGCATGAGCAAGGATTAAAAAAGAGGTCTTAAGGCCTTGGGGCACACTAATGTTTAGAAACAGAAGAACAGGCAAATTCGCTAAAGGAAATTGTGATTAAGTGGCTAGTAAGGTAGGAAGAAGACCAAGAGTGGTGAGTCCCACTTTAAATTACCTTTCCTTTCTTTAAAAAATTGCATTGTAACGTGTTCTTTTTTTTTTTTAATTTTTTTTTATGTTTTATTTATTTCTAGGAGAGAGAGAGAGACAGCGTGAGCAGGGGAGGGTCAGAGAGAGAGGGAGTCACAGACTGAAACAGGTTCCAGGCTCTGAGCTGGCAGTCAGCACAGAGCCCGACGCGGGGCTCGAACCCACGAACCGCGAGATCATGACCTAAGCGAAAGTCGGACGCTTAACCGACTAAGCCACCCAGGCGTGTTCTTAATAAAGTAGGCAGCACGTCAGTCTCATAAAAAATGTGTTGTGTGCTCTTTGCTGTACCCTGAAGTTTGTACTATTTCTGTTTTTGGGTATTCAGTAGGTCCTTAAATTTTTCTGAATTTTGTGTTTACAGATATGTTCTTCTTTCTGAATTATCAATTTCCTCATGAGTCACCTTTTTCAGTTTTTTATTTTTGTTCTTCTTTTTCATACTGTAGGCTTACTGCAAATGTCAGGCAATTTAGCTGTCTTTTTCATCTTAAGAATGCAGCAAATAAAAGTTGGATGAAGCCTCTGGAAGAAAAATCTTACTCTTCCTCCTATGGATCACTTTTATTCTCGCACTACCAAAACATTCTGATACCAGATGTGTGGGGATTTGTCCCCACCAAGCTATTCTCTGTGACACCAGATGACTGTTCAACAACTGCATGTGGACACTATCCACCTGGAGATAGCATCAGCTCCTACAGACGAAGGGTTTTGTCCTACAGAACTGCCCTTCACTTCAAATGCCAATTGCTAATCCAGTCTGTAATCCAACTTCTGACCCAACTTGCTATATATCAGAGGTTCCCACCTCTGATGGGAATGTAATTGGGTTCAATCAATTTGCTAGAGTGGCTCATAGAACTTCAGAAAACAGTGTGCTAACTAGATTACTGGTTTATTGTAAGAGGATAGAACTCAGGAACAGCCAGATGAAAGAGATGTTCAGGACAAGGTATGTGGGAAAGAGCACAGAGCTTACATGCTCTCTCTCTGCACACCACTTTCCCTGAAACTCCCCAAGTTCCTCAACCCAGAAGCTCTCTGAACCCCAGAATTGGGGGATTTTTATGGAGACTTCATCACATAGGGATGCTCAATCATTAACTCAGGTTCCAGCCCCTTTCTGGAGAACGGGGTGTGGGGTTCAAAGTTTCAAGCTTCTAATCATGTCTTGGTCTTCTAGTGACATATCCCCAGCTAGGAGCCCATTAAGAGCCACCTTTTAGAACAAAAGATACTCCTATCAAAAGACATCTAGGAAATCCCAAGGGCTTCAGGAGCTCAGTAGAACAAAGGTGTTTCTAGTGCTCTTATCACTTAGGAAATTACAAGGGTTTTAGGAGTTCTGTGCCAGGAACTAGAGGCAGAGACTAATAAATACATGGGCAGTCCCTGAGTTAACAATTCTTTGCCTTTTTATGACTCTTCAATTTTACATGGGTGCAAAAGCAGTACACATTCAGTAGAAACTGTATTTCAAATTCTAAATTTTGAGGGCACCGGTGTGGCTCAGTCGGTTAAGTGTCTGACTCTTGATCTCAGCTCACGTCATGATCTCACCGTTTGTGAGTTTGAGTCCTGCATCAGGCTCTCTGCTGTCACTGCAGAGCCCACCTTGGATCCTCTGTGTCCTTCTCCCTCTGTCCCTTCCCCACTTGTGTGTGCTCTCTTCCTCTCTCAAAAATAAACATTTTTAAAAAATCAAAAAAGAAATTCTAAAATATGATCTTTTCCTGGGCTGGCAATACGCAGTATGACACTCTTATGATGCTGCACAGCAGCACACAGCCATCTCCCAGTCAGTCATCCAGTCAGGAGGGTGAACAACCAATATGCTCAACCATCCCGTGTCCCCACGGCCATTCTCTTCTTTACTTCCGGTATGGTATTCAATAAATTACATGAGATATTCACCACTTTATTGTATAATAGACTTTGTGTGAGATGATTTTGTCCAAATGTAGATCAATGTAAGTGTTCTGAGCACATTTAAAGTAGGGTAGGCTAAGCTATGTTCAGTAGGTTCAGGGTATTAAATGCACTTACAACTTACAATATTTTCAATTTACAATGGGCTTATTGGAACATAACTGCATCACAAGCTCAGCGAGCCCTCTTGCTCAACTATAGATACCAATAGTTAAAACCAAAAATAGACAAGACCACTTAACTCATGCTCTAACTGAAACCTGTCGTTTCTTATTTCTAAAGGCACTTTCTTGAGGCATTGATGAAGATGTTTGCCAATGAGGGGGAACATTTCAATCACCAAGCCACAAAAGCCCTGATGGCAACAAAATTTCTACAAGACCACATCCCTTTCCCTGCCCAGGACCACATGCAGAATACATATCAACCCCAACTCATGACCACAAGCTCCCTGCCTGCTCTCTTGCATGTACCGCCCTGAACCTCTCCCTATAAAACTCTGTCCATCTTGAGGGCAGAAAACTCTGTTGTTAAGGCTCGAGCCTGTCACTTCGCCAGCTGCCAGCACCCAAAATAAATATCTCCCCTTCTCTTTTCCAACCCCTAGTCTCTTGAGCAATTGGCTTCTCCTGTAACCAGTTAGTTTATCCAAGTTTTTCCAGCACCAGTGTTTACAAATCCAGCCAGGAGCTATGCTTTACATCTCTCCATCCACTGGGAATCCCCAGGACTGAGCAGCTGGCCAGACAGCGTGCCACGTCTTCCCTATTTGTTTTCTGAATTACCGGTTATGATAGATCAGGAGCAGTAAGTTGAGGAATATCTGTACATATTTTCTAGTGAGAGGACTGAGCTTATCATCATATTAGACCACCTCTTCCAAAGGAGAATCACCGAGGACAAAGCCCACAAACACAAAAGGAGTTGGTTATTCAGGTTTATTTTAGTCCGGCTGGACGGCCCCTCCCGAGCACCTAAAGAGTCCTCAGAAGAGCGCACCACCGAGCCATAGCTCAGGGTTTATATAGGGAGAGGGGGTGAAGCCGGTGTACAGAAGCGAGAATTTTGCGGTTAGAGGTGGGATAAGGGTGGCTTAACAGTTGTTTGGAGAACATGTTTGACCATTCTAATCACAATGTCAATTAAAGATTTACATCTCAGGGGCTTGCTGCAGCCAGGAGGAGCTAGGTTGCTCTACCCCTGACCTTTCACCCGAATAGAGTTTGAGATCAAACAATGGTTGGTATGTCCTCATTTGCAAGCCCCTCACCTTTTGGCTCAAGGGAGTTTTACAATCATCATACCAGTTTTGCTTTAGAGTGGGTGACCTGTTGGAGGATCAGCCCAGTCATCCTGCTGGCTACCAAATACCACAAAGTTAATCAATAGATCTAAGTATGTAACTGTGTAAGGCCACAAGTCTAAACGTCTAAACCAAACTGACTCCATGACAGGCTTTAAGTTTCCCCTCTAAACTAGAAGGCCTGAGTTTCAGCTTCCCGGAAACTACCAGGCAGTTACAAATTGCCCAAGGCAAGAGAAACCACCCTTCCAACACCCAATCAGGAAAGGCCAGCGACCACCCTCCACATTACTAAGGGAGAGGCCTGGAGATAGAAACTATAGATAGAACCCTGTTACCTAACGTTAACCCCCCCGTTAGTCCCCAACAAGATGCTAGGCTCGCTCTGTAATAGGTTGAATTTAAAGGTACTCTAAATATTGTAATTGGATCCCGCCAAAAGTAATGAATACTCTAGACAATGTGTATGGTTAAACCCACTGTCAATAATGTTGAATAATTATGATTGGATCACTGTTTCCATGCCACAACTTCTGTAACTCCCCATCACAAACCCATAAAAACCCTACTCTGCCTTTGCTCGGGGCTCTCAGCACAGATCCACTGCGTTGGTGAGGTCTGGGAGCCCAAGCTTAAGCCCGAATAAACGCCTTTTGCTTTTGCATACGTGACTCGGACTCCTTGGTGGTCTTGGGATTTGGGGGAGATCGCGATCTGGGCATAACAACAACTTATTTGACTTTCAGTAAATAAAAGCAGAATAAAAGTCTTATGTTTAATACTGATAACTCTAAAGACATGCCTATTTTAACTAAACCAACAATCCTAAACTAGCTTTAATACTGAATATTCTCCTTGATTATGTGAACTTGAAAAACATTTAGGTGAGTTTCTGTCTTTCTGAGTTTTAGAATTCCCAATTCTTACAAGTGCTTACCTTCAAGTCAATTTAATAGAACTCTACAAATTAATTTTAGCAATGCCAGATGTAGAGAAAATACTTCACAGGTACAACATATTTGAATACCCATACAAATACACAAAGTGCAAACAAAATCTTATACTATAAGATGCAAACAAGATGCAAACAAAATCTTATACTGGTTTTACTAATATTTGTGGAGAGGATATTAAAGATCCAATTTCCAAATTCTCTTTTTCCTCCTCCTCCTCCACTTCTCCCTAAAATTTGCATTTCAAATAATGGCTCTCAGGTCCTAGCTAAGATACTAGAAAATTTACACCATAAAGGCACAGATGGAGTAACTAAGTTTTCTCCAAGGTGGATATTTGGAACATATCTGCCTGTTAGAGATGTTAAAGCCTGGGCACAAAAGACCTTTTGTCAGTTTGTATTTTTTAATGTTTATATTTTTTACTTTTGAGAGAGAAAGAGACAGAGCGCAAGTGGGGCAGGGGCAGAGAGAGAGTGGGAGACAGAGAATCCAAAGCAGTCTCTGGGCTCCACATAGTCAGCACACAGCTCGACTCAGGGCTCAAACTCACAAACCATGAGGTCATGACATGGGCCAAAGTTGGACGCTTAACTGACTAAGCCACCCAGGTGCCCCCATCAGTTTTTATTTTTAATAGGGCTCTTCCCCCTGCCTTTTTTTCCCCTTCAGTTTCAGGAGGTTATGGACTGTGTTTACATTTTAAAGACAAGATAAGAGGTAATTTCAAGGGACAGAGGAACAATTAAAAATCTCTTTTTTTTTTTTTTTGGCAAGTATAGGACAATTTTGTTCCAGTATCTTGGTCTTTTATAATATCCACAAACATTTTGAGAGGGATAGGCAATGTTTGGGGACTGGTAAAAAATAGTTGGGTTTGACTTGTTTATAGTGCTGCATTTTTGGTTTTGTAGAAATTTGTAAGGCAAAAACATTCCTAATTCCCCAAATAACTGGAATTATAGCCTGCATTAAGGAATTGGCCCTCTTCCTTTTTAAACTAAACTTGCTTTTTTTACTTTTAATTCTGAGAGTTTTTAACTAAAGTGGGAGTCAAAAGATTTAGCTTTGTAAAGTCTATGTGAAGCATTTTAACAAAAGCTTCTTTTCTGGGTGTACAATTTAACCTTGGTTTCTATTACCCCTTAAATATGCCTTTTGCAGATCATTTGTAGGAGGGCCTAAGAGAAATTTAAGTGTTCAATGCATGCCCACCAATCTTGCAGCTTTGGCTTCCAAGATGTTCCTTAGCAACCACCTGCAAGCTACAGCAAAGTTTCTCTGAACGGAATCTGATCTGATGAGAATTGTGAATTCACCAGTCTCTGGGACCAGCTCAAACAGCAGGATTATAGACCTATGCCTGAATTCTGTTATTTTTATGTCATAAGACACAAAGAATAACCAAGACCATCTCTGGGAGGAAATGAATCAATAACTGAAGAATATTCTACCAAATTTAACCAATGAATCACTAATTGCAATGCACTGATTCCAGAAATATTTTCTCCTGCTAATGTAAATTTAGAACGAGAGAAAAAGAACTCTACCACTGTCCATCAGATTCTATAGATTGAGATTCCGTGAGACTGATATGGTAAGAAATCTTACCTTCTGCCCTGTTTGTCAGGTGTCTCTTGGCTACAGCAGTGTCTAGAGTGAGTGACGTCCAAGTTAAAGTATCTTGCCATACTATGCCAACTGTTGGAGAGCAAGAACTTCCAGTCCATTTCAAGTTCAGCTGGGAGCCGCACTGGCCTCACTGGATGACAGTCACAGTGAGGAAATGGCAGCTCTTGCACAGCTCCCGCCATGAGAAATGAAAACTGGTATCTCCTTCTGCTACTATTGGCTCATGTTGGAAATGAGGCTGCTGGTATTGACCAGGCCTCACAATATTCCAGATCAGACAATATTCCCCACACAGATTCCTCATAAGGAAAGGCATGTCCCTGCCTTTTCCAAAGAGACTTCAGAAGAAAGCATTGTGGATGATTGTCAAAAGGCTCTTCCTATGGGCCTTGCAGATCCAAGACTTACATAATAAAGAGGGCTTGAGTCTGGCCCTGAGACAAAGAGCCTAATTTAGACTTAAGGGCAGATATCCACCCCCACCCAACTGTTTCTGCTTGGAGCACTGCCCCCCCACCAAAGCATTTGTTATCAGTATTTGGAGTGACTTATTCTGGCCTTGAATATGCTGATTGCTCCCTGTGAAGGAACCTATTGAGGAACTTCTTCTTTTGTGATTATGGGAGCAAAGGTGTTTCCTGAAAGACCTGTTTGACCCCTGCTCACAAAGAAGTAACTTCACCCTTTTTATGCTAAAAACATTGTCTGGTATGCTAAAGATCCCTTCCGCTCCTTAGGATAAGCATCTAAATCACCTACCTCAATCACTATTGATAAAGGTATAAAGGTTATGCAGGAGTCTTCTACAAATCTATGTTCTGGGAAATTCTTACATATCAAAGAAGTTTGTCATCAGAAATCATTGTCTGCCGACTCCCAAACACTTAATTATAAAATAAAGTTGGGCCCCAGTCAGAGCGGAGATGCCTTCCTGGTGACCAGAAAGAATCTCAGGACTCTCTCATCCCTCCTTCGCCGACAGTGTCCATCCTTCAAGGACCCCTGGACCCCAGCCAGAGCCAGTCTCCGACAAAGGTCCTTCTAGCTGAACTAAGAATTAAGTTGACATGAGACAGATCAACAGCAGCAAATCAAACTTGACTTCTTACATACAAGGAATCCACACAGACATGGAAATTCCAAAGACAGTCAGGCAGAATGAGGAATGTATGTTATGGTGAATTAAGCAGAAGGGCATAGGGGTCTGGGACTTCAAAAAGAAAGAATGTAACACATAAGAAGATGAAAAAGAATAAATGTTAGAAAAATAAATGTTTGCTGCATCACTCAGGAAAAAAAGGGGCATAGAGAGCTTCAATCAAAGAGATCTAGCTAGGTTCCTCCCTGACTACCACAGTAAATCATAGTACAATGCAGTTGTCTATGTTGATAGTTCTCCCTAAAGCAGATTCTCTACCTAAATTATTTTTAGGCAGTTTAAGGGGAGATAGAGAGCTTTTCCTGAATCTACTGAGTTTGGCTGCTTTTTAACTCAAAATAATCTTCATGCCAAAGTGGTCCATCTTGGGGTGCTTGGGTGGCTCAGTTGGTTGAGTGTCCGACTTCGGCTCAGGTCATGATATTGGAGTTCATGGGTTCAAGCCCTGAGTCAGGCTCTGTGCTGACAGCTCAGAGCCCAGAGCCTGCTCCAGATTCTGTGTCCCCCTCTCTCTCTGCCCCTTCCCTGTTCATGCTCTGTCTCTCTCTGTCTCAAATATAAATAAAACATTTTAAAAAATTTTAAAAACAAACAAAAACAAAGTGGCCCACCTTGGCGCAGCCTGCCCTTGACCCATACAGGGTGGAGGGAAAATTATTTTTCCACCCCTACACATATCGCTCAAAGCCCTTTAGAATATGATTTCTGCTTGCCTCTCTGGATCCTCCCATCTAAAATGTGTTTTTTTTTAATTTCTGAGAGAGAGAGAGAAGACAGCGTAAGCAGGGGAGGGTCAGAGAGAGAGGGAGACACAGAATCCGAAACAGGCTCCAGGCTCTGAGCTAGCTGTCAGCACAGAGCCCGACACGGGGCTTGAACCCACAAACCCACGAGATCATGACCTGAGCCAAAGTTGGACGCTTAACCGACTGAGCCACCCAGGCACCCCCATCTAAAATGCTTTGCAGGAGTACCTGAGTGGCTTGGTTGGTTGGATGTTCAACTTTAGCTCAGGTCATGATCTCACAGTTAGTGAGTTCAAGCCCCACACTGGGCTCTATGCTGACAGCTCAGAGCCTGGAGCCTGCTTCAGATTCTGTGTTTCCCTCTTGTGGTAGGAACCCCTCCCTAAGGAGAAAGAAAAAATTGAAGAAGAGAGAAGAGAAGACTTCAAGGTCACCTAGATATGAGTCCAGCTGCCTACATCCCCCATGTTCTTGTAAACTGAAACAACTTAATCAGACTACATGTTTATGTGTATTACCATATATGGGAGACAAAGAAATAGAAAATGCATAAAAAACCCTATGCCATATGATGTGGGCCGCTCAGTTCTTCTGGGTACGAACCCAACTGAGCGGTGCCGGCAAAATAAAGTTGCTTCTTGGAAAGAAAAGTCTTGGTGTCACGACTCTCTGAGCGAGAATCCTGCAACACTCTCTCTCTGCCTCTCCCCCGCTTACTTTCTGTCTCTCTCTGTCTCTCTCTCTCTCAAAAATAAATAAAACATTTTTTAAAAATGGGGGAAAAAAAGGCTTTGTAGTGGTCCAGATGTACTCCTTTACTTATTACAAGTAAGACCATTCCTGGGACGCCTTGGTGGCTCAGTTGGCTAAGCATTCGACTTTGGCTCTGGCCATGATCTCATGGTTGGTGGGATCGAGGCCGGTGTAGGGCTCTGTGTGGACAGCTCCCAGCCTGGAGCCTGCTTCGGATTCTGTCTCCCTCTCTCTGCCTCTCTCCTGCTTGTGCTCAAAAATGAATAAACATTAATAAAAAATTAATTAAAAAAATTAATTTAATTTTATTAATTTAATTTAATTTAAAAAATTAATTTAATTTAATTTAAAAAATAAAATAAAATAAAATAACAAGTGAGACCCTTCCTTTTCTAATTCTTTGGCTTGGTTGTATCTTTTGGCCCAACATTCACCAAGAGGTGAAACCAGTTTTGGCTGTTCCAGGTAACAGAAGGTGCAGGAGAGACAGTAAAGTATTCCCTAAACTGAGAAGCCTCTTTGAGACTGGAAAATGAAGCAGGCAACTCCAGTTTACACAGACTTGTATTCAGGGTAACTTACTAACGGGGTGGATCAGGTGGAGAATCATCCATGGCAACTACATAGTTATTCTTCACAAAGTCCAGATCTCAGTCTACAGACTGTATAGAGTGAAGGGAAGACTTGGGGAGAGGCACAATAGTGGAATAAAAGGGTTCACACACACCTCAAAGGGCATGTATGCACCTAACTGACAGCTAACCTTTAATTAGATCTTGTGGTGCACGTGAGTAAGGAAGGGAAGAGACTATGGTATCTCTAACAAATTCATGGGTGGTCACAACAAGCTTCCCCCAAACCTGGCTTTGGCAGGCATTTTGTTGNATTTATTTATTTAAATAAATAATATTTTTTTAAATAAATTATTAATAATTTAAAAAATTATTTATTTAAATAAATAATAATTTAAAAAAATTAAAAAAAAAAGAATCAAGTTATTTTATTTCATTAGCACAAGGATTGTTTAAACCAGGAAAAGATCCAAAAACCTGATGGAAAATAATATAATGAACTTCTAATTTTAAAATAAACTATGATATTTAAGAATAACAAACAACATAAAAGTGCATGATTTGGCAGGCATTTCTAAGGTATGTATATTAATCTCCAAGAGGCCTGGAACATGTAGCCCCCAGAGAGGTCATGGTGCAACCATGAACAAGATGGAGGGCTGAGGATGGAGTCAGCATTACTAGCACTGCTACCCCAGATATGCGTGTGTCCATTAATAACCTACCTGTGCCCACCTCTGCTTTTGTTGTGTTGGCTCAGTTTGTGCATCTGCTTTTGTCTTCTTGTTTATCTCTTTTAAAAATTTTTGTTTAATGTTTTATTTATTTCTGAGAGAGAGAGAGAGACAGTGTGAGCAGGGGAGGGTCAGAGAGAGAGGGAGACACAGACTCTGAAACAGGCTCCAGGCTCTGAGCTGGCAGTCAGCACAGAGCCCGACACGGGACTCAAACCCACAAACCATGAGATCATGACCTGGGCTAAAGTCAGACACTTAACCGACTGAGCCACCCAGGCGCCCCACATCTCTCTCTTATTCTACAGAAACACGGAGGACCTACCACAGTAGTCTTTGTATTTTGTCCTAAGCTCCTTCTCTGGGATACTGGATCCTACTTCTCACACTTCCAGTCATTGCATGGGGGTTCTTAGCCAAAATAATTTTTTGGAACCATCAGGGCACCTCATCTAAATTTAAATATTGCCTCTGGCCTAAGTTTTCTACACTTTTTTGGACAGTGGAGGTTGTTTTTGTTCTGAGATGCCCAAACCAGGGATAGTGGTGAGTGATGGCAAATAAAGACTAACATATCAAAAGATGCAACATGGACAGCTGTTGGAGACAGGATCCGGCAGGTCCAGGGATCCCTGAAGGATGGACGGTGTCGGCGAGGGAGGTGTGAGAGAACCCAGGAGATTCTTTCTGATCACCAGGCAGGCATCTCTGCTCTGACTGGGGCTCAACTTTATTTTAAGTGTTTTGGAGACAGCACAGAAGTGGCATTTGCCTTAGACAATGATTTCTGACAACAAACTTCTTTGATATGTAAGAATTTCCCAGAACATAGATTTGTAGAAGACTCATGCATAACCTTTATCAATAGTGATTGAGGTAGGGGATTTAGATGCTTATCTTATGGGGAAGGAAGTCATCTTTAGCATACCAGACAATGTTTTTAGCATAAGATGGTGAAGTTACTTCTCTGTGAGCAGGGGTCAAAAACAGGTCTTTCAGGAGACACCTTTGCTCTCATAATCACAAAAAGAAGAAGTTCCTCAATAGGTTCCTTCACTGGGAGTAATCAGCATATACAAGGCCAGAAAATGCTCCAGGCAGAAACAAATGGGTGGGGGTAGATATTTGCCCTTAACTCTAAATTAGGCTCTTTGCCTCAGGGCCAGACTCAAGCCTCCTTTATTATATAAGTCTTGGATCTGCAAGACCCTTAGGAAGAGCCTTTTGACAATCATCTTTGGAAAGGCAAGGACATGTCTTTCCTTATGAGTAACCTGTGTGGGGAATATCTGTCTGATCTGGAATATTGTGAGACCTGGTCAATACCAACAGCCTCATTTACAACATGAGCCAGCAGTAGCAGAAGGAGATACCAGTTTCCTTGCTGTGACTGCCATCCAAAGAGGCTGGTGCGGCTCCCGGCAGACAGCATGGACAAGCTCGTGTTCAGGGAGAGTCCAATGTAGGGCTGGATACTGAAGTATACTATACTTTGAACAGGAAGTCACTTGTCAGGAGGATCAGTTCTGACTGATCAGGTCTGCATTGAACTTTACAGAACTGTCATCCTCCCCTTTTCTGTTATTGATCCATCACAGCCACTGACTCAGAAAACTAACAGGTAAGCCATGGCATCCTAACCTGACCAGTTGTTCTATCCCAAGAAATTGGAAGGGGCTGGACAAATTGAAAGCTACCTCCTCACTGAGTTTGCTAATACTGTTGCCGAACAAACTCAGATTAACTTGTTGCAAGAGAAGCCAGTAACTCAAGAGATGGGATTTGGAAAAGAGAAAGGGAGAAATTTATTTCCATTGCTGGCAGCCAGGGGAGGCAACAGGCTCAAGCCTTAACAACTGACCTCTCCATGTGCAAGATGGACACCTAGAGTTTTATAAGGAGAGGCTGGGATCACGTACATGCAAGAGAGCAGGTAGAGGGTACGTAATCATATGTGGGGGGTGATATGTGTTAAGCCTGTGATAATGGGCAGGGAAAGGGATATGGTCTCCTAGGCATTCTGTTGCTATCAGGTCTTTTCTGGTTGGGTGATTGGAATGTCCCCATCATTGCCAAACATCTTCATCAATGCCTCAAGAAAGTGCCATAAGAAATAAGAACAATGGGTTTCAGTTAGAGCACGAGTTCAGCAGGTCTTGTCTGTTTCTGTTTTTAACTGTCGAGGTATACTGCTGAGAAAGAGGGCTGGCTGACATACCTTCCCTTGATTGAAACTGAGGCTGCTTTCCCAGCCAAGCCTGCTTCAGTTATTCCAAAAAGATAATTTATGAGCACGTTTAGAGTTTAAACGTATTTAAGCCTCTGTATCAGAGCTGAATAAATGCTGTCTAGTTTTCAAAAAAAGAAAGAAAATTAAATTCTAGAAACTGCAGATCTTGATGGCAATGCCCTACAAAACTCCATGTTTTATGAGGAAAGCTAAAGCTGACCATTAGGAGGAGTTTAGGTTAATAAATTACCAGCTACTATAGGTTAACTTCCTTTACATTTATCAAACGGGTTTATCAGAAGCATGCCATTGATATAACACAGAGGGTTCTCCCATGGTATACAGTGTGTGGAATTTAGTGTAGTTATAAAAAAAAAAAAGTGCTGGTTGTATTCTAGGATCAAGATGATGGTCTGTGATAAAGAGAGACACTCCCTGTCCTCACCCTTGCCTTTTAGCACCCTGTTCATACTCCTAGTCAAGTGTTTCATGACTGATCCCTGGCATGAAACATTTTTTAAAGTTAAGAGTAAAGTTTAATATCAGTTATGATCACTGTGGCTGCAATAGTATAATGCATCTGGAAGTTGATAAATTATCTGATAAGTTGTGTGATCTCAGCTTTAGGTTAGGTTGTACCCATTGCTTGACTTAAGTCTGTCCAAACTTATTTGGGGAATTATATATGCAATCCCTACAAAACTCTCTCTTTTCGAATAGCTAAGGTAACTCCTGAGAGAAAACTTATCCTAGAGAAATCAAGCACAACAAGCTGATTCAGTAACAGAGCCTTCATAGCAGGGGACAGACAATTCTAGCACAGAGTGGTGCCTGTCAATTACATTTATTTCCAAGAACAGTCTCTAAGGACCTATATTGTAATCCTGTAAAGAAAGGAGTCACATAAACAAAACCAAAGAACTCTGTATTAGTTAGCTATTGGTGCATAACAAACTCCCACATGTTTAGTTGCTAAAAACAACACAGGTTTATTATCTCATAGAATCTGGGCATAGCTTAACCCAGTCCTCTGCCTCAGGATCTCTCACGAAGCTGCAATCAAGGTAGCAGCCAGGGCTAGCATCTCCTCCAAAAGCTACACGGAGAGTCATCTGCTCCCAGGTTCACATGGTTGTTAGCAGGATTCAACTGTCTATGTTCTGTTGGATTGGGGTCTATGTCTCTTACCTACTGACAGCCAGTAATGGCCCTTGGTTCCTTTGCACTGGGCCTCCCCAGCAAGGCCTCTTGCTTCATGCATGCAAGCCCAGAAGGCAATGTAGAGAGTCAGCTAGCAACATGGAAGTTATGATACCATGTAATACAATTATGGAACTGCCAGCACATCACTTTTGCCATATTCTATTGGTTAGAAGCTAGTCACAGGTCCCACCCACACTCAAGGTGAAGGGGATACACAGGCATAAATATCAGGAAACAGAGATAATTGGGGAACATTTTAGGGTCTTTCTGTCTCAAACTGGTGTATCAAAAATTAAAAGTCATTGGGGCACCTGGATGGTTAAGCAGCTGACTCTTGATTTCGGTTCAAGTCATGGTCCCAGGGTCATGGGGTCAAGATCCACACTGGGCTCCAAGCTGAACATGGAGCCTGCTTGGGATCCTCTCTCTCTCTTCCTCCTACATCCCTTGCTTATGAACTCTCTCTCCCTCTAAAATTAAAAAAGTCATTAATTAGTTAATTAATTAAAAATCTTAAAAATTAAGTCTTTAGAGTATCAGCAGCATGATTTTAGTACTATTTTAACAGAGTGCAACATAAGAGAAAAGTAATAATGGAAACTCATTGTGGGTCCGAGAACAGGGAAGCTGGAGGGGACTTTGGAACCAATCTGAGGCTGAAGGACACTAGAACAAACAGAATTCTTTGTATTTCAGGTAAGGACCAGGTTTCAATAGGGAAACACTCGTTTGAATTCAGTAATTGTAAATACCCACATGGCGGCAGTAGATGACTAGAAATTTGAAGTAATCTGAACAACTGAGAGTACTGAAAAGCAAATTTATCTTCCTTGATGGCAACCCATGTTTTCCTTTCTGTCTGATTATTGGAAGGAGAGGGAGGTAACTACTACCTTTCTACGCATCCACCCTCAAAGCACTACCCACAACACATCTGTCCCTGAAGAATGAGGACCCAACGTTCACTGTATTCTTCTCACAATTCCTAAAACAGTAGAAGGGGAAAAGAAATAAGGTCTCCTGAAATACATACCTACAAAGACTTCTCTTATCAAGTACTAACAGCCAAATGACTCAGCACAACATTAATTAAAAATATCATACTTGGTCTGCTATAAAGCCAGTCTAGCTCAGAACTGACACAATTGAGGAATCCTAGGATATGAAAAGTATCAAATAAAACTGGGAACATTATTTCCACAAATGAGAGACATTAAGGAGAAAGCATTAGTGCTATATATACATGCCCACAAACATACTTATATATTTACACACATATCTGACAGAAATCCATAGCATTATCCAGTAAGAGTAGGTAGATCTGGCATTCATAAAATAGGAGGTAACTCTATAGGTGTTCCAAAAAGGTGTTATTATCAGAGATGTTTTATTACCTGAATTTATGTATAAACTCAGAAATCTAAATAAGATTCTGTGATTATCCTACATCTTCAGTATGTAATACATACTTAGAGAGGTTGATACCTGGCAATGTTGGGATTTCTTTGATCTTAGGACATCCTAAATTTTTTAATGTTTTATTTATTTCTGAGAGAGACAGAGGCAGCATGAGCAGGAGAGGGTCAGAGAGAGGGAGACACAGAATCCAAAGATAGGCTCCAGGCTCCGAGCTAACTTTCAGCACAGAGTCCAACGCGGGACTCAAACCCATGAACTATGAGATCATGACATGAGCCGAAGTCGGACGCCCAACCGACTGAGCCACCCAGGTGCCCCAATCTTAGGACATCCTAAAACAAAGTTTGGTTTGGCAAAAATGAAAAATGCCTCCTATCTTTGGGGTTTTTTTTCTACGTAATATCACATCCCATTGTGTCCAAACAACAGCCAAAGAGGTAGAAAGTTGAAGTGCTTGTGAAACCTGAACAGTCATGTTTAGAGAGATGACAAACAGTTAGCTAATGTTGGAGGAATGATAAATGCTAACATTATCCTCTGCCAACTATATTCCTACACAAAGCACACTAACATGTAATCGTTTGAGGAGTTAAGACTGAGCAGAGAGCTGAGTTAACTGAAAAGATGAGTCCCATAGAAATCTAGAGAAAAGCTTACTCTAGGATGAGAAAGCAGCAAGAGCACACTTGGTGTTTTCAAGGAACAGAGAAATGGGCAGTGTGGCTGCACGAGAAAGGAGAAGGGCAGTGGGTGGTGAGGTCAGAGGGAGAACAGGCCTTGTGAGCCACAGTGTGGGTATGGAGTTTATTCTAGGCATGATGGAAAGCTGGTGGGGGCTTGTGAGTCAAGAAACAACACAATTCATGGGGTTTTTAAATCTTTATTTATTTTTGAGAGAGAGAGCGTGTGCGCAAGAGGGCCCAAGTAGGGGAGGCAGAGAGAGAAGGAGATACAGAATCCAAAACAGGCTCCATGATCCCAAATTGCCAGCACAGACCCCAATGCAGGGCTCAACCTCATGAATCATGAGATCATGACCTGAGCCAAAGTTGAACACCTAACTGACTGAGCCTCCCAGGTGCCCCGATTCATGGTTTTAAACAATTTAAATGATTAGAATACATATTCTAACAGTTATATATAATATATATGAAATCCATGATTCATATTTATCTAGAGGGCTGGAGAAGCATGATAGCAGGACAAATGATGAGGTCTGAATAACCGTGTATTTTGAAGGCAGAGCTGACAGAATTGGGTGGATTGAGAGTGCAGATGGGAGAGAGAATCCAGAAGGTGCAGGAAGATCAGAGGAGAGTGCAGCGTGTTAGGGAGAATGTGAAGGTTTGGTTTGGGACAGGCTATGTGTCAGATGCCCAGAGAATTAAGAGTCATTTCAGACCTACAATTAGAATGTGGTGAGTAGTTTCACTGGAGTTAGCAAGGAGAAGGGAGGTAGAAAGGATCCATACTCAGTCAAATGTCGCTTAAGCTTGCTCCCAGATGCTCAATTTCTTTTTTTTTTTAAGGTTATTTATTTATTCTGAGAGAGAGCACGTGCCCAGGGGAGGGGCAGAGAGAGGGAGAGAGAGAATCCCAAGCAGACTCCCCACTGTCACGGGTCCCAAACTCACAAACCACATGAGTCGGCTGCTTAACTGAGCCAACCAGGAGCCCCCCCAGATGCTCAGTTTCTAATGCCTTCAGGTACACAACCAATACAACCAAGGTTGAGGATCTCTGGTTATAAGATTATAACAACCTCAGACTATGTTCCTGCAATAATTGTAATATGTTGAGCAAATGCATCTGATTCATAGTCAGCTATAATTTCTTACTTAACTAAATCTAAAAATTGGCATTGGAAAAGACATTTTTTTCCTTTCAAGTGGTAGTCACAATTTCATCTGGATTATATAGCTAAAAAACAAATATTGTATTAAACTCACTGCCAGTGTGGTAACCACACATTTGCCTCAGGTTCTGAGTGGGTATTGGGTGTAATAATAACTCAATGAGCAATTGTTATAAGTCTACACTCATCATCATGGGAGGATGAAAAAAAGGAAATTGTTCCTGCCATAGATGATTTTATGATCAAGTGCAGAGACCAAGAATAACAGGAAACAATTAGAAAACAAAGCCAGATGTATACGGCGTTCACTGCAGGTCAAAGTAGCGCACAATGAAGAGAAATGACAATGTGGGAGGAGTACTTAATGAAGGCTTCATGAAGGACACATACCTTGAATTAGGGAAAATAGATGAGCAAAGAGATGTGTCTTTTTTTTTTTTTTTTTCCAGATAAAAGGATATAAATACATAAGCTTGGAGGGCACTAGTTGAGAGGAGATGAATCTGACTAGACAAGAAAGTATGTTTATAAGAGCCTGGTACAGTAAAAATGAGTGGAAGAAATACAAAAGTAAGCAGTCCCCTACTAGCAAACATCTCAGAACTAGAAGCATTACCCAACTTCTTTAATACCATACACACATACAAATACGTCACTCTCAAGCTAATGACCTTGCTTGTCTCTCCCTGAGAAAGTTCAAGGAATCAAAGAAGAAAACCATTTCTAGACTCCTACCATCACATCACCCAACCTACCAGCATGTGCACCCTGGAAGTCTGCCCTCTCTCCCGTCCTGAGCAGGACCTGGGGGTGTTCCCACTCTATAGCTAATCCTTCCACTTGTGCTGCCACCAGGTTCTTCTTCTCTCATTTACGCAAGGTCATAACTCCAGTAATTCTCTCTGTGCAGAATTTTTTGTTTGCCTCTTCAGGTCCATTTTCCTCCTGCCCTGCCCTTTGCCAGAGAGTCTGCCCTGAATCAATGGGTTCCCCTGCCCCCCGGCTTCCAGATTATTCTATCCAGTGGGAAGGATGGGGGTGGCCAAGGAAAGGGCTTGGGATGTGTAGGAGGGAGGAAAGTGGAGGTGGGTATTTATTTTTCCAGCTCCTTCCCCGTGGGCTGGCTTAGTCCATCCACCAAATGGCACAGGTAAGTCTGTTTACACAGCTCTCCTTTTCCGGGTTCTGATAACTTTTCCCCTTCCCCTAATTTGTATTAATACCAATCTGTAACTTACTCCAGGGTACTGCACTATCCCTTTGTTTCCTTTATACTCTTTATACTCTGATCATAATTTTGTATAATAAATCATCCCTTTTAAAACTTCAAATTGGAGTGCCTGGGTGGCTCAGTTGTTTGAGCATCCAACTTCAGCTCGGCTCATGATATCTTTGGTTCGTGAGTTCAAGGCCCAAGGTGGGCTCTCTGCTGTCAATGCAGAGTCCGTTTTCGGATCCTCTGTCCCTCCACCCTCTACACTTCTCCTGTGTGCATTCTCTTTCAAAACTAAATAAACACTTTTAAAAAAATAGTAAAAAAGAAAAAAGAAATAAAAGTTCAAATTATCCAACTTGTGCATACCATCTGCTTCTTGTCAGGACCTAGACTGATACATTTCCCTTTTCTCTCTTACATCATCAGTTTTTACCTTTCAACTGAGTCCTACTGATAGTAAATAAACATACTGTATTTCCCCTGATATTAAAAACAAAAGGGATGCCTGGGTGGCTCAGTCTGTTAAGGATCCAACTCTTTGATTTCGGTTCAGGTCATGATCTCTCCATTTGCAGATCGAGCCCAGAGTTGGGCTCTGCACTGATAGCACTGAGTCTGCTTGGGATTCTCTGTCCTCCTCTCTCCCTCTGCCCCTCTTCCACTTACTTGGGCTCTCTCTCAAGAATAAATAACTTTAAAAAGAGAGAGAGAGTCCTCATGGCATATTCCTCCTTCAGCTACCGCATCTTTTCTCTGCTCCTTCTTAAGCACAACTCCTTGAAAGGACTGTCTTACTGGCATCCTCAGTTCCTCTCCTTCTCCACCTGTTAGATACTCAGCTCCACTAACTGCTCTCATCAGATTACCAATTAAATCTTTGTTCTTGCTGGATCCATCAACGGCCCTTCCCTCAAACCCCTCCACTTCTCACCCCACATGCCATGCTCTCCTCTTTTTCCTCCAAACTCTTCACTGGTTGTTCCATCTCGGTTCCCTTCTCGTTTTGTTTTGTTTGTTTTGTTCTGCTTTGTTTTATCTTCACCTCTTATTGGTGGAGCACCCCTAGAGCTGACATTTTGAAACTTTTCTCTTTGCCACATTCATTTCAGTGGCACTCTCACCATTTATAAACTCAGGACTCTCAAGCTTATATCAGTGCCTCAGATCCCCACACTGAACACCAGATTCCCATATCCAGCTGCCTTTTGACATCCCCTCTTGAATTTCTAATATAGATTTCAAATTCAATAAGTTCACAACTAAACTCCTGATCTTCCTCTCCAAACCGGACCTGCTTTATCCATAATTTTCCTCACATCATTTAATGACATCTTCATACTTTTTTTTAAGTAGGTGCCACACCCAGTGTGGGGCTCGAAGTTACAACCCTGAGATTAAGAGTCAGATGATCTACTGACTGGGCCACTGAGGCACACCTGGCAACTTCATACTTATAATTTCAGTTTTCAGTAGTCAAAAATGTGAAGTCATGCTTGACTCCTCTCTTCCTCATATCTAGTCCAATTGACTCTCCCTTTAAAATACAACCAGGATTTGACCCCTTCTTACCACCTCCACTGTCACTATCTCAGTCAAATGCACTGTTACGTCACCTAGATATTTGTCTCTGACAAAATTCCACCTTTCCAGTCTGCCTTCAAGCCCCGAAAGGCATGTATGTGGCTTAGTTGGTGGCTCTCTTTAGAATATGAAGAATTAAGTGTCTCTGATCCTCACATCTGTACTTTATAATTCTGGTATAGGAGGGGGGAAAATCTCACTTAACATCTTATTACACCTGAAATCCTGTCACACTGAATTTAATCCTTTTTTTTTTTAATGTTTTATTTATTTCTAGGAGAGAGAGAGAGAGACAGCGTGAGCAGGGGAGGGTCAGAGAGAGAGGGAGTCACAGACTGAAACAGGCTCCAGGCTCTGAGCTGGCAGTCAGCACAGAGCCCGACGCGGGGCTCGAACCCACGAACCGCGAGATCATGACCCAAGCGAAAGTCGGACGCTTAACCGACTAAGCCACCCAGGCGCCCCTGAATTTAATCCTTTAGGAGACTCCGCAGGTGAAGGCCCCCAGGACCCACCATGACCATGACCTCCATGAACACCCTAGAGAGTGATCAGTCCTCAGAGGAGTGGAGGAAAGAAGATTCTAGGAGGAAGGTCTTGGGGAACAAAATGGTGACAAGTGAGGCACTGGAATTATTTAAGGATAAGTTTGTTGAATATGATGTAATGTGTTTGGGGTGGGAAATATATGTTTCAAACGGACTCTACAAACTTTGAAAAAGAAATTTGCATCAGTTGGATAGGACAGGGAGGGCAGGGGAGTCAGCACTGGTAAGAAAAGGAAGAGGCCAAATACACAGGTGGAACTAAGCCTTTCATTCCCATTTGAGAGTGTTTCCAGTTTTATCTGGATAAGAGAGTGCTCAGCCATACCTTAGTTTTATTACTACTAGCATTATTATTTTGGCTGTCCCACGATCCCAGAATAAGAGGAAATAGAAGATAACTGGGGCGCATGGGTGGTTCAGTTAGTTAAACATCTGACTTCGGCTCAGGTCACAATCTCACTGTTTGTGAGTTCAAGCCCCACTTCGGGTGAGCTTGAGCACCGCTTCAGGCTCTGTGCTGACAGTGTGGAGCCTGCATGGGATTCTCTTTCTCTCCCTCTCTCTCTGCCCCTCACTCACTTGTGCCCTCTAAATAAATAAATAAATAAATAAATAAGGTATTTTTTTAATTTAAAAAAAATAATGTTTTATTTATTTCTGAGAGATAGAGAGAGAGAGCNTCTGCCCTTCCCCCACTCATGCTCTGTCTCTCTCTGTCTCAAAAATAAATAAACTATAAAAATTTTTTTTAAAAATTAGAATAAAATATTTTTTAAAAAGAAATAGAAGATAACTTTGGAATTTGGGGGGATGGGGGTTGGTTTTGCTCTGCAAAGTCAATTGAATATTTCCTTTTAGTTGTGTACCTATAAAGCCAATAGACTCTCAGCTTTGGACAAATGTCCAAAGAATTCTTATCCTCTTAGCAAAGCCATCGGGAGGGAAATTTTGCATAAGGTAACTTGAGACCTTCTACAGGTTTCTCCCGGTAATCAAACGTAGTGTTCCTGTGAAACCTTCTGACAGCCAGAATGGCATAAAGCAAAGAAGCAATTGCCATTCATTTATATAGAAAATGTTTTGAGCATTCCCAGCACTAAAACAATTTCTCTTAGGCTTTTCTAGTACTTCAGGACACATCTTGCTAACGGATGCATAAAATAAGTCAAGATAAAGCACAGATGCTCACACACTTCAAAGCTCTGGAGGCTTGACGTTGAGATGCTGAGTTTAGTTCCCAGGGAGGAGCTTGGAGGGGCCACTCACTGCTGGGGGGGCATGCTGCCTCTGTGTAATGGTTCACTGCAAAACAAACACCAAATGCTATTGTTATTTTTCACTTTCTTTCATAAAAACAAATATTCTTTGAATTTCTCCCAGTTATGAAAATAGGTCTTAGTTATACTAATAGATTTTCTGTAAAAACAAAGTGGCCTAACATGAACTTTTGAAAAATGAAAGATACCTATACCAACTACCTTTTCCCTGAAATAGGGAGCCCAGATTGTACGGATTCAAGGAGCCCAGATTGTACGGATTCAAGCCAGTGACAGAGACACTCAATGGGGTTTACGAAATAAAGTTACCACGAGAGCGTAAAGGAAGAAGGACCAAGGCCCAGCACTGAGCCACAGAACTGAGTCAAGAGAGGGCATATGAGGCCACCTGAGGGCAAATATGCACTCAGGAGAACTCACTCTGTATTTCAAAGATTTCCTTACTGAGGTCCGATAGGCTTACTGCAACAGGAAGTCGATGAAGTAGCAGCCTCTACAATCCAAACTGAACCTGCTTGCCTGGAGAGATTGAATGGATTCAAACCTGGGGAAAGTGGTTGGGGAGTTTAACATCCTTTAAATTTATAACTTGTTGTGATTTTATTCCTGTATTACATAAATATTTACTTTTAACCATTTTTGTTAATGGTTAAATTCTGGAGTTATGGTCAGTTTGCATAGGCCCTTTTTCTCTAATAACATTGAGGGAAGTGAGATGGCGCATCCTAAGAAGTCAGCTACCGCTGGTGCTCCAGCCCCTAGGGCTCCCTGAAGTTGGAGATTTAGCCCCAGTTATCTACGGAAGACTCTGAACCGAAAACCAACCTCCAGTGTGGACTTGTCAACAACAGGGGTCAACAATCAGGGAGAGCTGGATCATCCACCTTCACGGTCATTAGCTTCTAATCACTGATAATAAGAACTACCTAGGATTCCTGGACAGATCAAAGGCTGAGGGGCGTGAGGAAAATGCATCAGAGCTGTTGCCTGTTGAGCCCTGTAGACCCCCATGCTCTCTGTTATGCAGTATGAATGGGAGTTATTTCCACCCCAAATGATAAAAATATTTGCCTCAACTACATTTTTTAAGTGTTAGGATTTGAAAGGAAGGCCTCACAACTGAAATTAAGTGGGCCAACGCTGTGCTCTTCCACACGGTCAGGGAGCCTCCATCCGTCTGATACAGCTGTCAGCTGAAATCTGCCAACAGAACAGTTAAAAATAGATGGTGGCTCCCTTAAAGGAGTTGCATGAGTAATTTATGTAGCCTTTCATAGTTATTTGTTTAGATCAGTTGTCTCCAAACGGTTTTGCTTGCATGCCCTGCAAAGAAATGGGAAAAGGCATGTATCCTTCACGATTTTTTAAGTTGACCTCCTAGTATTTTTAAATGTGTTTAAAAAGTTTATTTATCCATGGGTTGGGTTAATATTACTTTATTGTGAGAATAAGTCAAGATTTAGCTACTTTTATTTTTTATTCACACTTTCAGTACTTAAAAAAATCTGATTCTTATATATAAGTACATGAGAATAGAAGTCCTGTTAACAAAAAATATGTTAAGTATTTATTTTGCATCTAGTAACTGGAACAACATATTAACATTGGAGAGGGAGGAATTAATTTAATAAAGCTGTTTTTCTAAAATTAGGGCACTAAATCATAGGTGGTATTTTTGGAATATTTTGTTCTGTATTCCATATATATTAGTATAGGTCCTGTTTTTAAGAACATGAAAAGCAATGATGAGAGAAATAGACAGAAAAAGATCAGGTCTGGGGATGGATTCAGATTTTGTTCAAATATAACTTGAGGTACAGACCTCATTTAAAAAAAGAATACAACAAAAAATATTAAAAATTTAAAAATAAAAAGAACACATTATTAACAAAAACGGTTAAAAGTAAATATTTATGTAATACAGGAATAAAATCACAACAAATTATAAATTTGAAGGATGATAAGCTCCACAAGCATCATATAACCTAAAAAAAACAGAAAATATCACAAACATATCTCACTTGTTCTACAATTTTAGGCTGATACTTTTTTTTTTAGGTTTATTTATTTATTTTGAGATGGGGGGTGGAAGGGGCAGAGAGAGTGAGAGAGAGAGAGATTGAGAGAATCTCCAAGCAGGTTCCACGCTGTGAGCACAGAGCTCAACATGGGCTTGATCCCACAAAAATGAGATCATGACCTGAATTGAAATAGAGTCAGGCCCTTAACTGACTGAGTCACCCAGGCGCCTCTGAGCTGATACTTTTAATCACTCCTTCAAATGACAATGGCTTTTTATACCATTTTCTATGCGAAAAACAGAAAGATAATCAAGACTTTTCTTCAATATAATTAATACATTTTCTTTTTGTTATTAATAGTTAAGAAAAGCCTCTTACTGTTTCATCATTATTAGTAAATATGGTTAAGCCACATCTATCATTTTCTCCCAGTTTCTTATTCAGGATGTGCTTCTTGCCAGGGTAAGCCCTTGGAGACTCCAGCTCTGACTGGCAAGGCTACAGCTAAAGCATGGGGGCCGCATCTCTGCTGCCTGCCTTTCTGACCTACCTGAGTGTGCTGCTCTGATGTGACTTCCTCAGGTGTAATTCACTGTTTTGACAAAATATGAATGTGAAAGAGGTCAAATAAATTGGTAGACAAAATACGCCATTACTCCAACTGCGCCATACTATTGACTTTGGAACATCCCAGCACAGGCCAAATTACTGCTTCTCACATGCCATGACTCCCCCTAAACAGATGTTCGTATAAGATAGGCAAAGACAATGGCCTATGGAAGGTTTAGGATTAAAAGAGAATTCTCCAGGGCACCTGAGTGGCTCAGTCAGTTGAGCATCTGACTCTTGATTTCCACTCAGGTCATGATCCCAGGGTCATGAGATCAAGCTTCCTTTCGGGCTTTGCGCTGGCAGCATGGGGCCTGCCTGGGATTCTCTCTCTCTCTGCAAATAATACATACACACATACACACATGTTCTCTCTCTCTTCTGCCCCTCTCCTATGCATGCTCTCTCTCTTTAAAATAAAAAAAAGAGAGAGAATTCTCCAATGCCAATATTGTACATCCAATGTTTGTATTCCCCAAGATGATGCATCATGGAAGATTTGGGATGGATAAGAGGTATTACTTTTTTTTTTAAGTGGGAAAATGTGGACTGTGAAAGAGAATTGGGGAAAGGAAAACCAGCATCAAGGTATATTCTCTACTTGTTGCATACATTATTCTCTGGGCCTGTGCTATTCTCTGACTTAAGCCAACATTAGTACAGTTACTTGCATTATTCAAAGCTTCTATATCTTTACTTATCCTATCATTAATTTTGAGATATGAACTGAAATATTCCACTGTGATTGCAGATTTGTCAATCTCTCCTTGTAGTTTTACCCCTTTTAGCCTTGTAACTATTGAGCATTTTAATTAGGTATATTCGAGTTTAGAATTATGAGATATTACTAGTGGATTGAATCTTATCCTAGCACTTATCCCATTATATTGTAATTATTAGTTTATTTCTATGATTCACCACCAGAAAGCTGGCTTGTTGAGGAAGGATCAATGTTTTACTCATGGCTGAGTACCTGATGCCACTATTATAGATGATGTTCTCATTACCTCTTTTCTGACTAGTGATCCAACCTCCTAACCAGATCAGTACTAAGCTACCAGTTTCAACCCCTTAAAATCTCTCTCAGATTAATATTCTGTGAGAACAGCTCTGATAATATTCCTTTTTAATTAAAAAAATTTTGTTTTAAGTCTATTTATTTATTTTGAGAAAGAGAGCAGAGGAGGGGCAGAGAGAGAATCCCAAGCAGGCTGTGAACTATCAGTGCAGAGCCCAATGTCAGGCTCAATGCCACAAACTGCAAGATCATGAACTGAGCAGAAACCAAGAATTGGAAGCTTAACCAAACTGAGCCACCCAGGCACCCTGACAATATCATTCCTTTTTAAAAGTGTGGCTCCCTATTGCTCATGAAATAAAGTACAAACTCCACAGCCCATCACTCAAATTTCTCAGTGACTTAGAATTCACCTACTTTCCACTCATTTCCCTCATGTACTAGGAGACCAGTCAAATTGAAATTCTCACTAGCTGCACACAGATCCTATATTCCTTCTTCTTTCCACATATAATAATCAGATCATGGTATAATTTCTCTTCCAACTCTGCAAGTCCAAATCCTTTGAAGTCAATCCCAAAAGCCTCACCAGGAATAAAAACAGTAGGCACCTTGGTCTTGGACTTCTCAGCCTCCAGAACTGTGAGAAATATATTTCTGTTGTTTACGCCACCCAATCTATAGTTATTTTGTTATGGCAGCCTGAGTTGACTAATACAAATAACAATACACTACTTTAGCAATACCTCTTCATGGCTTTAGATTTTTTGCATTGAATTATCATTGCTCATGTGGCATGATTATTTCTTAAATTGTTAATATCTAATAATTCATAATGATTTAAAGAATCCATTGATCTCTGTGCCAGATACATAATCTCATATGTATGCATACAGAGCCCAATTTTCTTGTCAGATTCATACTTATTTAATATCTTGCCATCAAAACACTGAGCCTTTGAGAGTTTGTTTACAAAATCTTGTATGATCATTTAAAAGCTAAAATGGTTCGTTGTTAAGTAAGCCTTAACCTCTAAGACTAAAATGTTTATTTTCATTGACTGTTATGGAAAGTTATAGCTACTTCTAGTGTATTTAATACAGGAATTTTAATTTGGATATAAATTTCAAATTTATACTATTTTAACTCAATGACTCTAACTACACTGATTTTGTTATAATAAACTCAACCAGCATAAAATATTATTTAAATTCTCCAAAATTAAGAAATCACCTATTTTTCTCTCAGTTTAGACTGTCCAAATGAAAACAGTGAATGAATATGGTATAATCATTTTATTTTTATTTTTTGTGTGTTTTTTTTTTTCAGTAGGCTTCACACTCAGCACAGAGCCTAATGTGGGGCTTGAACTCACGACCCTGAGATCAAGACCTGAGCTTGATCAAGAGTCAGATGCTCAACCAACTGAGCCACCGGGGCACCCCAACAGCAGAATCATTTTAAAAATACAATGCAAATCTCTATTTGTTCATCTATACAAACGTGTTTTGCATTTATATAGCATTTCTTTTTCCAAATGCTTTAATTTATATGTTACTCTGGCAGTTACCACAGACCTGCTATGTGTCATAAACTGTGTTGTCACAGAGAAAAAAATGATGAGCAAAAATAGTGGGAAGGACAGATGATAATTAATTTTTTTAAATTATAGCAGATATTTACATATGCTTACTATGCTCCAGGCTCCATTCTAAGCATTGTGCATATGCTAAATCTTTCAAGACTCGCAACAACCCTTAAAGGTAGGTTCTATTACTGTCCCCATTTTAAAGATGAGGGAATTCTTGGGTCCAAAATCCCTACTCTTAACCTCTCGACTGTATTCTGCTGCCTTATTAACCATACATGTAAATGTAAATCTGCTACTGTGCTATGCCATAAGGAGATGTTTGGGGACCACAAAAGGCCTCCATAATACGAGGGGTTGACACTGGTCAGGAAGGTCAGGGGAGGCTGCTTGAGGAAGTCTGCTTGATGTAAGACCTGAATGATGAGTTAAATAGGCAGATGTGGGCAAGAGAAGCATTCTAGGAAAAAGAGCCCTGTGATGGCACATGAATGAGCAAAGGACTGAACCACGGCCAGCTGCTTCGAGAAGGAAGAGGGATGGTGGTGGACAATGAGGGAGGCTAGGAAGGGTACAGAGGTGTGAGGGGCAGGGGTGAAGGCCAATTATGTAGGCCCTTCTAGGCCAATTTAAGAAATATCATTTCCATCTTTTTTATTTTTTTTTTAAGAGAGAGAGAGAGAGAAAGCGAGAGCACAAGCAGGGGAAAGTGGCAGAGGGAGAGGGAGAAAATCTTAAGCAGGCTCCACACTCAGCATAGACCTGAGCTGAAATCAAGTGTTGGACACTCAATTGACTGAGCCAGCCAGGTGTCCCGTCATTTCCATCTTTATCTGTATTCTTCTTCTTTTTTTTTTTAATGTTTTATTTATTTCTGAGAGAGAGAGAGAGACAGCGTGAGCAGGGGAGGGTCAGAGAAAGGGAGACACAGACTCTGAAACAGGCTCCAGGCTCTGAGCTGGCAGGCAGCACAGAGCCCGACGCGGGGCTCAAACCCACGAACCGTGAGATCATGACCTGAGCCGAAGTGGGACGCTTAACCTGCTGAGCCACCCAGGCGCCCCATATCTGTGTTATTCCTATTAAGAACTAATTTTCTTAATTTTTAAAAGGTAGAGCTAGTTTTTTTTTTCTTTCTCTAAAGGATAAGCCTATCACATAGAGGTAAGACTCACAAGGTATGGGTAAACTATAGTATCCAGCTTTTTTTGTTGCTGATGGTAAGAAGATAAGCCCATCATACTGAAGCTAGATCCTCGTAGCTGGAAGCAGAAGTATATATATGGAAATTAAAGCCTTGGACTGGGATGAGACTCCCCAGAAAGAGAGTTGAGTAAGAAGAGAATGTCAACACTTAATTATCAGTTGGCAAAGTGTGAACCTGCAAAGGAGATTTAGAGAAAGAGAGAGAGAAAGGAGGAGGGGGAAAGAGAGGGAGGAAAAGAAAGGAAAGGAAAGGGAAGGGGAGGGAAGAAAGGAAAGGGAAGAAAGGAAAGGAAAGGAAAGGAAAGGAAAGGAAAGGAAAGGAAAGGAAAGGAAAAAGGGAGGGAAACAGTTTGAGAGGCAAAAGGAAAATCAAGAGAATATTAAGTCATTGGAGGTGAGAGAAAAATGTCTCAAGAAGGGAGAGGTTAACAATGTCAGATGCCACTGTGATTTCAAGTCACATAAAAAATGAAATTTAGCATCATCAAAGTCATAGAGGAATGATTCCTAACCAGAGGCAATTTTGCCTCGCGAGTGTCATTTGGCAATGTCTAAAGACATTTTTGGTTGTCTCAGATGGAGGGAGGTAAGGGCTGTTACCGGCATCTAGTGAATAAAGACCACAGAAGCTCTTAAACATCCAAAAATGTACGGGATGGTACTGCACACATAAAAGATTGATTCAACCTAAAATGCCAATAGTGCCAAGTTTAAGAAATCCTGAGATAGAGTAATACAGGCCGAAATTAGCTTGGAGAGGGTTTATAAATTGCTAGCAGGAGAGAAATAGAAATAGTACATAGAAACAATTTTTTTAATGTGTCTGTAAAGAGGAACTAGGGCAGTAGCTAGAAGGGAATGAAGGAATCAAGTGAAGATTTTCTCTTTTCTTCTCTCTGTCTCTCTTTCTCCTTTTTTTTTTTTAAATGTTTTTGAGGGGCGCCTGGGTGGCTTAGTCGGTTAAGCGTCCGACTTTCGCTTAGGTCATAATCTCGCAGTTCGTGGGTTCGAGCCCCGCGTCGGGCTCTGTGCTGCCAGCTTGGAGCCTGGAGCCTATTTCAGAGTCTGTGTCTCCCTCTCTCTCTGACCCTCCCCTGCTCACGCTGTCTCTCTTTCTCTCTCCTAGAAATAAATAAAACATTTTTAAAAAATAAATAAATAAAAATGTTTTTGAATGTTTATTCATTTTTGAGAGAGAAAGAGACAGAGCGCGAGCAGGGGAGGGACAGAGAGAGGGAGACACAGAATCCAAAGCAGGTTCCAGGCTCTGAGCTGCCAACACAGAGCCTGACATGGGGCTCGAACTCACGACTCATGAGATCATGACCTGAGCCAACATCAGATGCTTAACCGACTGAGCCATCTAGAGGCACCTCTATCTTTTTTAATGGGGAAAAACTTGAGCCTTTTTAAGAGCTTCAACTGAGAAAGAGTTTGAATATTCAGATTAGAGAAAAGATAATCTACAACTTCAGGAACCTTAAAAGGTAGAGGGGGTAAAATAAAAGCACTAGAGGACGATTTAGCCTTAGGAAAATAATTATACACATATTGTGAAGGGAAATAGAGTATTATGGATAGAGATGCTGTTAGGGTTGTGTGTGCTGGAAATAGGAGAGGCGATGGAGTTCCCATTTAATGGCTCCTATTTTCTCAATAAAAGGAAAGTCAAGACCCCATTCTGCGAATCATAGCAGATGAGAGGAAGAAGATTGAAGAGGCTTGTAATAATCATTATGGAAAATGGGAGAGAGACTAAAAATCATTTCAGGGTTGCTGTATAGTTTGAAGTTATTTTAACTTATCTTCTGTGAAATCAACATGCCCTATTGTGTAGCTCTCTCCAGTAGTGATTGGCTGCTCAGGGACAGATGTAGAGAAATGAGTTGATTTTTCCACAGTTGCAGCTTTGGCAGATGCCACAAAGAAGACAGAAGGGGAAGGGAGTTTAGGAAATTAGCAACAGTATTATCAAACAATACATCACGGAATCTCAGCTGAGCAAGGAGAGATGTGAATAAGGGAGGTAGATGGCTGAGAAGAAGTTACATGAGTTAATAGACTTAAATAGGAAGACATTTTCTCCAAGGCAAAATGTGAACACGGTCAGTGTTTGTATAATCATGGGATTATACAAACTGAGATATGAACTGCCCAAAATGAGGCATGCAGGACAGAGCTTTATCACCCATAAATGTGTTGTACAAGATGGGTCCTTTGTGGTGGCCACCAGAACTCAGGGTAAATTTTACAGTATCGTATTGTAAGGGTTAAAAAAATAGGTTTTATTGAGAATGCTCAAGAAGTCAGCAGAAAGAAAAGTCACAGGTCCTTTGATTCTCCCGTTTTTCCCATGAAGAAGTATACAGGGACCCAGGCCACGTCAGCCCAGTATTCCAGGAAAAAGTCCCCTCCATACTGCTGTTCTTCTTTCCTACAGGACAAGCGTGATAGCAACCGTCTCGGAAGACATAAGCAGACAACTTGAATGTGAGGCAGTCTGGATTGCATATTATTTATTTAGAGGAAGGAGCTGTGAAAGCTAGCTTCCCAGCACCCAAGGACAGCAGAGACCATACAAAGTTGTAGTTCATACAAGAGGGTAAAATAAAGCCGTAAGTCTCCTAGGACGCTGGGTTCAAGTGTGGTTTCTCCCACTGACTGAAGGGTATTCCAAGTTCCAAATGGCCCAGTGATTCTGGTAACCAAGAGCGAGCTCTTGGGGTCACTTTCAGACGATCCTACTCCTTGTACCATGAAATTCCATGTTATCATTTAATAAATGATACTTAGTGTAGTATGATGTACGTATAATTCAACAGACCTCTCTCACTTTATTTCTTCATCATCCTGTGTGGTTTTCAGAGAAAACGGAAAAACAGAGGATATGGTTTCAAAGTAAAGAGAGGTCTTATGAAACAAACCATAATGTTGCTCTTTACCAACTAAAAAGGTTTAAGTGTGACAGGGAATGTTTCTAAATGTGACTTCTGATGCACACGCAAAAATAGTATATACACACATACCTAAATTTCAAACTGGCAAGATGTCCCATGAAGATTTTTTTTCCTTTTATAACAAAGATGGGGGGAAATAAAGAAAACAAAGCTAAAGGCGCAGAGAAGAGAAAATGTTCAGTAAAGATTTTGCCCTTAATTACTTCAAAGTTCTAGAATAAAATAACAGAAGACTTATGGCTAAGATTCTTTTTTTTTTAAATTATTATTTGAGTATAGTTGACACACAATGTTATAGGAGTTTCAGATGTATAAGTTAGTGATTTGACAAGTTTGTATACCATGCTATGTTCACCACCAGTATAGCTATGTTCCATCCCATTGCATCAGTTACAATACCACGGACTATTCCTTATGCTCTGCTTTTATTCCCATGACTTACATAACTGGAGGCCTGGATCTCCCTCTTCCCTTCACTGATGTTGTCCAGCCCCTCATTGGCAACCATCAATTTGTTCTCTGTATTTATAGCTCTGATTCTGCTTTTTGCTTGCTTATTCATATTTTAGATTCCATTATGAGTGGAATCATATGGCATTTGTCTTTCTCAGTCTGACTTATTTCACTTAACATAATACCCTCCAGGTCCCTCCATGATGTTTTGAATGGTAAGATCGCATTCTTTTTATGGCTGTGTAATATTCCATCACACACACACACACACACACACACACACACACACACACCACTTTCCTTATCCATTTGTCTACTGATGGACAATTAGGTTGCTTTCCTGTCTTGGCTATTCCAAATAATGTTGCAATAAACATGGGGTACATATATCTTTTTGAGTTAGTGTCTTTATTTCCCCTGGGTAAATACCCAACAGTGGAATTACTGGGTCATTAAAGATTTCTACAATATGGTGAAAAGTTAAACAAAAAATAAAAGCTTAACATGCCATATTAAGCTCCCAAGTAGTCCTTTTGGTGGTTTTTTAAAAATTTTTTTGAGAGAGAGAGAAAGTGAAAGTAAAGGGAAGACAGAGAGACATGAAGATAGAATTTGAAGCAGGCTCCAGGCTCTGAGCTATCAGCACAGAGCCCAATTCAGGGCTCAAACCAAGGAACTGCAAGATCATGACCTGAGCTGATGTCAGACACTTAACCAACTGAGACACCCAGGCACCTCTGGTAGTTTATTTTTAAAGGCACTATAACGATGCTCAGCATCCCTCCTCATCAGGGAAATACAAATCAAAACCACACTGAGATACCACCTCACGCCAGTCAGAGTGGCTAAAATGAGCAAATCAGAGAACTCTAGATGCTGGCGAGGATGTGGAGAAACGGGCACCCTCCTACACTGTTGGTGGGAATGTAAACTGGTACAGCCCCTCTGGAAAACAGTGTGGAGGTTCCTCAGGAAACTAACAATAGAACTCCCCTATGACCCAGCAATAGCACTGCTAGGAATTTACCCAAGGGATACAGAAATGCTGATGCATAGGAGCACATGTACCCCAATGTTCATAGCAGCACTCTCCACAATAGCTAAAACATGGAAAGAGCCTAAGTGTCCATCAACAGACGAATGGATCAAGAAGAGGTGGTTTATCTATACCATGGAATACTACATGGCAATGAGAAACAATGAAATCTGGCCATGTGTAGCAACATGGATGGACCTTGAGGGTGTTATGCTGAGCGAAATAAGTCAGGCAGAGAAGGACAAATATCATATGTTTGCACGTATAGGAGGATTAGGAGGAACTTGACGGAGGAACAAGGGGGAGAAGAAGGGCGGAAATGGTGGGGGAAAGGGAGAGAGGCAAACCATGAGAGACTCTTGAATGCTGACAAAAACTGAGGACTGATGGATGTGGGGGGGAGGGGGGATGGGCATGGAGGAGGACACTTGTGGGGATGAGCACTGAGTGTTATGTGGAAACTAATTTGACAATAAACTATTTGTAAAAAAAAATAAATAAATAAAGATAAGGAGGCCAACTCTCAGAAAAAAATAAAATAAAATAAAGGCACTATAAAGCTACTTGAAAATATACAATATTGAGGACACCTGGGTGGCTCAGTCATTAAGCATCTGAGTTCAGCTCAGGTAATGATCTCACAGTTTGTGAGTTCAAGTCCCACAATGGGTGAGCAAGAGGCTGGTTTGGGTGAGCCCCACTTCTATCTCTCTTTTTCTCTTTCTCTCCCTCCCTCTCTCTTTCTTCTGCCCTACCTGGAATTCTCTTTCTCTCTCTCTCTCTCTCTAAAAAAAAAAATGCATATATATACATATATAGATATAGATATATATACACAATATTGAAATTAATGGCAGCTCACCTTTCTGATAGAATTCAACAGTAAACAGAAACCCCATACCTCAATGTTGTTGAGGGAGATGTCATAGAAAAAAGTCCTCAAGTTGATCAAAGAGAAAATATGTTGTCTGAAAGCCAGAGGTGATGCTTTGCCTCCAAAGGCAAAAATCAAGAGGAAAGAAGTAAAAAATATAAAGAACTCAAAAGAAAAAAGTCCCCCTTTTCTGACAAATAAGGAAGGACAACATAGGGCACACAATGTTATAGATTTTAGAATTTAAAAAGCATCCAACTGAATTGGCTGCCTAATGGCTTGCACATTTCAGAAAAGTTAAGGAGTCTCTAAAAATGGATGTTTGGGAAGATATGAACTTGAGGCGCAAAGGCATTACTGGTGTTTCTCAAACTTGAATGTGCTTACAAATTACTTGCATATGGTGTTAAAATGCACTCCAATTTAGTTAGTCTAGTGTTCAGTCTGGGATTCTGAATTTCTAGCAGGTTTTTAGGTGATGTGAATACTGCTGGCCCCAGCTCACACTCTGAACAGCATAGTACTAGTGACTCCCAACTTGAACATAGCATCCAGGAAACCAATAGAAATTCTCCACATATTCATTCAGCCATAGATCGAAATGTTCAGACCTTCACAAGATTAGGAAATTGGTGGCATGGGGAAACAGGGTTTATTACCTGTGCCTATGAATCATTGAATTAATTTTTGCTTTATGCTAATCAAACATAGGTTATGAACATAATCCTATCATAAAAATACCTGTGCTATTTTTCAGACAGTCCTAGAAACACTGATAGAGCAGTATACGCTCACCTGGTAACAGTCCATGAATATACACATGGGGAATACTACAAAATTGTAGTGGCACCCATTTTACATAAGTGATGTATAGAAACCTCAAAGTTGTAAATCTGTGGACTTCAAAGAGCACAGCACCTCATATAAGTCTCAGGAAGCCCACTTGCCCTAGAACTTGAACCAGGTGCTCAAGTGCCTAAAGAGCAGTGCTTCTTGCCCCTGCCCACTTGCACTCTGCCCAGCTAGGAAGACTCGGGACATCTGATCAGCAGACTGAGACTTGTCAGTGAGGATCATGCATGGAATATGTCAAAGGGTCTAGAATTAGCCTGCTTTCCCTGTGCCACTTCTGGGGTGACATTCACAGCCTGTTAAATAGCAGCAGCCTCCTGCCCAAACTCATTGCCCGATTCTCACTGTGTTTCTCCAGTCTTTCAGGCTGAGCAGCTACCCGGGTCCTGATTTGCTTAGGCCCCAGCAACTAAGACTGGGGACTGGCAAAGAATCCTAGACAATATGGCTTCGGGGGCCAGGATATTATGCTCAGTCCCTGTAGTCCTCTATGACCTGAGGCCCAACTCCCCAAGAATGAAGCTGTTGTTATTTGACTAAAAGTAATGAAACTATTGTTACCATGTCCCACCCAATCAGATTGAATCCTTTCCTACTTCTACCAGCCTGAAACTGTGCTGTTTTATTTAAAAAAAAAAAAAAGTGGGGGACGGGGGCAGATGCCTGGGTGGCTCAGTTGGTTGAGTGTCCAACTTCAGCTCAGGCTGTGATCTTGCCTTTGGAGGTTAGAGCCTGGCATCAGGCTCTGTGCTGTCAGGGCAGCGCCCACTTCTGATCCTCTGTCCTTGTGTATCTCTCTGCCACCTCCCCCACTTCCAGGCATGCTCGCTCTCTCTCTCTCTCTCTCAAAATTAATAAACATTAAAAAAGAAATTACTTATATAACCTACTCTATTCATTTTGTCTCTATGTAACCCATAACCTTGTGGCCATACTTGGAAATTTTAGAAACCTAGAAATTAATCCCCCACTACCACAGACTACCCAGATTCTATTTCTGAAATCACTTTACAGTCCAGGACCTCATTTTTCTTATCTATAACTTTGAGATGTGGAGTTAGTAACTATCTTGTTTCCTTCACAAAATTGTGAAGATTAAATGGGATTATGGATATTGCAACACTTTGAAAATCGTAAAGTACTACATAAGCATCAAATATTATCACTGACATTGCAAGTTTAATTTAGCAGATGAATAAACTACTTTTAGAAGCAACTTCTCCAAGTCTGGAGCAATGAAGTGACAGGTAACATCACATTCTGCCTCTTCAACTAATCCAGGGATTAAGCAGACAACCTTAGCTGTGGTTATGCTACCAGATAAAATACAACGAATTTACATGGGTTTAAGTACTCCTCTAGGTACTAGCTGACAAAACACGGCTACTGATGTTGTCACAACATTCTGTGGTTAATTTAGTCTTTGTAGGAAAATTAATTGTGAAATTTTTACTTTTTTTCTATTTTTGAGGTTATAAGCCAATTTCATCATTATATTGCAACACAATGCTGTGTAGGTATGCAACACTTATTACACTAAATAATTAAAGTGCCAAAGAACTTTTATCAGCACAGAGGTGATGTGACCTATGGTAAAAACTGACTGTACACTATTCATAGAGTCTATATTCGTTTTCTAATGTAGACAATTTTTAAAATACAAATAAAAAGGATACATTGATTCAACAGTATTCATACAAAAAATCATCACATTATTTCATTAAATATTTGTCAGTATTGCTGAGAAATTCCATTTTGGTTCAAGATCATCCAGCTGAATTGGTTAACTGATGGCCAGCAGATTTCAGAAAACTAGAGGGTAGAGGTCCCTAAAAATGGAGGTTAGGAAGGCCTGAACTTGAAGCACAAAGACAAAATGGTGCCTCTCAAACATGAATATGCTTACTAATCACCTTTTGTGTCATCTTGCCTCCTAAGCCTTCCAGAATTATAAGCACAAGAATGTTGTTTATCTTAATTTTAATGTTATTATTAAGATATAACACAAAGGAATTAGAAATCACCTCAAATTTTCTTTTTTTTTTTTAAATGTTTTATTTATTTCTGAGAGAGAGAGACAGGACGAGCAGGGGAGGGCCAGAGAGAGAGGGAGATACAGAATCCGAAACAGGCTCCAGGCTCTGAGCTAGCTGTCAGCACAGAGCCTGACACGGGGCTTGAACCCACGAACCATGAGATCATAATCTGAGCTGAAGTTGGCCGCTTAACCAACTGAGCCACCCAGGTGCCCCAGAAATCACCTCAAATTTTCATGATTTTTAAAAAATATTTGAAAATATCAAAGAATCAATAAGCCCGAGGAAGGAAAGAAAGAAAAGTCAAGACGAATCCTAGAGACTATCTAAATGAGTATGGAATGAGTCACAAAATCAGTTCAAAGACTAAAATACTGAATCTGTTCTAAATTTAGTGTACATTACATATATTTGTATTTCAAAAATACTATTATTGTCAAATTTAAGTCAGATATACATATATATTTTTTTAATTAATGTTTATATGTTTCTGAGAGACAGAAAGAGAGAGAGAAGAGGGGCAGAGAGAGAGACGGAGCGACAGAATTCAAAGCAGCCTCTAGGCTCTGAGCTGTCAGCACAGAGCCCAAAGCGGGGCTTGAAATCGCAAATGCAAGATCATGACCTGAGCCAAAGTCAGATGCTTAACCACCTAAGCCACCCAGGTGCCCCATAAGCTGCATATATTTTTAAAATGTAACTTTACTATGCTTGAATCTCTGAATAAATTCTTTTCAATAAAATACTTTAAAAAAAGAAAATGAAAGCTTATTAATATTTTTGTATGTAAATAAAGAAGCAATCATTTGCCTTGACAGGACATGTAGCCTATGTTCATGCAATAAACTTTCCAAAGTGCTGATTAATTTAATTTAAACTTAAAGTTTTTCTGGTTATCCACTATGCTGCATTCATGATATACAACCCCTTTAATCACTGTGTAAGCAGGAAAATGACTCCCACAGTCACTGTAAATTGAGAAGAGGGCTTTTTTTAAACCTTAGGCAGTTAAAATAGATTAGCCTCTGTCTTATACCGTTGACCTTTCCTCTTAGTTTACTTGATTGGCAGTGAAATACTTCAGTCAAGTGTTCTGGTAAATTAGGCTGTGTTGGTCATCAAATTGAGAATCTATGTAGCAGATACCACTCATAGATTGTACTTCATGTAATTTTTATACAATGTACTATGTGATGCTCTGTATGAGGACAGAAAGGGAGAAAAGGAGGAGGGAAGGGAGAGAAAGAATGAATGGAAGAAAGAAAGAAGGAAAGAAAGAAAGGGAGAGAAGAGGGGAAGGGAAGGGAGGGGAGGGGAGGCAAGGGAAAAGGAAGGGAGGGAAGAGGGGCACCTGAATGGCTCAGTCAGTTAAGCTGGTCAGAGCTCAGTCAGTGGCACTCTGTCTCTCTCTCTCTCTTTCTCTCAAAAATAATCATTTAAGAAATAATTTTAAACAAAGAAAAGACAGAAAAAAACAAGTGTTGGCAATGATGTGGAGAAATTGAAACCCTGTGCATTGTTGATGGGAATCTAAAATGGTATAGCTGCTATGAAAAACAGCATGACAGACCCTGAAAAGATTAAAAATTGAATTACCATATGATCCAGCAATTCCACTTCTGAGTGTAATTCCAAAAGAACTTAAAGTGGGGTCTCAAAGAGAAACTTATATGAACACTTATGTTCACAGCAGCAATATTCACAGTAGCTAAGACATAAACAGCCTAAATGTCCACTGACAGATACCTGGATAAACAAAATGTAGTATATACATGGAATGGAATATTATTCAGCCTTAAAAAGGAAGGAAATTCTGACACATGACAACATGAGTGAACCCTAAGGAGGAGATGGTAACTGAAATAAGCCAGAAATGTTAATCTAAAGTAAATGTCGAAAATGTTAGCCTAAAGTAAATTATTCATTAAATCAGAAATAAAAGTATAAATATTATAATATAATCCATTAAGTTATCCATTCCTTCCATCTTCATTCATTCTTATAGCCGTTATTGAATGCCCTTCAGTGTCAGGTACCACACCAGGCAATGGAGATCCTGATGTAATACAGGATAATATTTTAAAGATATAAATGGACCTTTCTCATTTGCCTTTGCAACATACAACACTTTCTCCCATTTGGCCTAAGATACCCAACTGCCACAGTAAGGGTCTTGGAATGCTAAAGAATTAATATAAAGAGAAAGAAGAGTTAATATTAAACAGCTTTCATTCAAAATATGATTTTGCAGCAAGACTATAGGGATTTTTGACAGAGAATTTTTTCTCTAAGTTCTTTTATCTTTCATTTAACATTAGAGGCGGGGACTAATAAACTAGTTCCTGGTAGGAAGGAAGAGAAATCCATTCCTTCTGGGCTTGAGTAATTGTAATTGGTGAGTAATTCTCTCACCTAAAGAGAGGGAGGTAAGAGAAACAGTGTGATACGTCCTGGTGGGAACAAGTCACACAGGTTCAGGGCATTATTAGAATATAAACTCCAGGGGAGCCTGGGTGGCTCAGTTGTTTAAGCATCTGACTTTGACTCAGGTCACAATCTCATAGTTTGTGGGTTCGAGCCCCACATTGGGCTCTGTGCTGACAGCTCAGAGCCTGGAGTCTGCTTGGGATTCTATGTCTCCCTCTCTCTCTGCCCCACCCCTGCTCATGCTCTGTCTGTCTCTCTCTCTCAAAAATAAATAAACATTAAAAAAATTTTTTAAAGAATATACTCTCTACATAGGCAAGGATTTATGTCTGCTTCGTTCATTACTGCTCCTCCAGTTCCTGAAAGGTGCTTACCACACAGTAGGTACAGTGTTGGTCAAATGCATAGAGGACTTTTTGTTCTGCTCCCTATTTTGAACTCTGGATGAATAGTGTTATGCTAGGCCAAAAAAAAAAAAAAAAAAGTGGGGGTGTGTGTCCAAAAAGGGGAGCCCCAGCATGGTTAGGAGGGTGAACCAAGGACAGTTACAGACCTAGGGTGGTCTGCAGTGGAAATAGGACCTCAAGAAAGAATGACCAGGAAGTTATCAGCTATAGACATCAGTAGCTTACGTCAACAGGATAACCAGGAATAGGACTATACAGATATACTTTAGGTAACACCAGCCCCTGCACAATGCCCAGTTCAAGCCAACAGAGTTCAACTCCTCTAAAGCAATGATTTCATATGAGACCCTGCTCTGTATGTCAGACACCAACTTAGAAGTAGGGAGAGGAAGGGGGTTGGAAACCATAAAAAGACTATTTCATAGAGACAAGCTTAAAGAGATTATTATTTTTTAATGTTTATATATTTGAAAGAGAGAATGCAAGCAGGAGGGGGCAGAGGGAGAGGGAGAGAGAGAATCTGTGCTGACACTACAGAGTCCAATGTGGGGCTTGATCCCATGAACCATAAGATCATGACCTGAGCTGAAATCAAGAGTGACACACTGAACCTACTGAGCCACCCACGTGTCCCAATGAAATTATTTAAATAATTGGATCAGAATTAGTTTTAAAACAGACTAAAATTATTTTTGCTTTCCCACGTCCAGAAGTTGGGGAACAGTAAAGAGGATTCAGAGCAGTTTTTAAAAGTATAGATGGAAACAACCTAGTGTGATGGGCATTAAGGAGGGCAGTTGTTGGGATCAGCACTGGGTGTTATATATGTGATGAATCACTAAATTCTACTCCTGAAATCATGAAAGAAAGAAAGAAAAAGGGGGAGAGAGAGAGAAAGGAAAGGAATGGAAAAGAAATGAAAGGAAAGGGAAGGAAGGAAAGGAAAGGAAACAACCTAAATGTCTATCAATGGATGAATGGCTAAAGAAGATATAGTATGTATTGGGGCAGAGGGTGGGGCTGATGTAAGGTTACAAACTTGCAACCAGTAGATAAATAAGTCCTGGAGATCTAATGTACAGCACAGTGGTTATAGACAGTAATACAGTATTATGAACTTCAAAGAGACTAGGTCTTGCTAAGAGACTACGTCTAACAGGTTTTTATCCCCAAAAAGAAATAATTATGTGATGTGGTGGAACTTAGCTAACTCTACGGTGGCAATCATATTTGCAATATATATCAAATTAACACATTGTACATCTTGAACTTACACAGTGGTATATGTCCATTATATATCAGTAAAAACATTTTTATGTTTTAAAAAAAGGAAAGTCTGAGAAACTGTCACAGCCAAAAAGAGTTCAAGGAGACATGACAACTAAACGTTATGTGGTATCCTGATGGAATCCCAGAACAGAAAAAGGATAGGAGGTAAAAAGTGAGGAAATCTGAATAAACTATGGACTATAATAATATTGGTTCACTAATTGTAACAAATGAATCATACTATTGTAAGATGTTAACCATAGGGGAACCTGGGCTGCAAGAAATGGGGATCTCTCTGTACTCTGTTTGCAACTACTTTCTTAACTCAAAACTATTCTAAATTAAAAGGCTTATTTAAATTTTCTAAAAAAGAAGTATAGTTTTCTTAGTATGTGGTAGGAACCCCTCCCTAAGGAGAAAGAAAAAAATTGAAGAAGAGAGAAGAGAAGACTTCAAGGTCACCTAGATATGAGTCCAGCTGCCTACATCCCCCATGTTCCTGTAAACTGAAACAACTTAATCAGACTACATGTTTATGTGTATTACCATATATGGGAGACAAAGAAATAGAAAATGTATAAAAAACCCTATGCCATATGATGTGGGCCGCTCAGTTCTTTTGGGTACGAACTCAACTGAGCGGTGCCGGCAAAATAAAGTTGCTTCCTGGAAAGAAAAGTCTCGGTGTCACGACTCTCTGAGCAAGAATCCTGCAACATTACCTGGGGGCTCGTCCGGGATTCGGAGACGGTGGATTGCCACCTCCCTTGCCACCAGGGTACTAGCCTCGGAGCACCGGGAGAAGCGACCTCCCCTGGCGCCAGCGGACCTCTTGATCCGTAGGGGACTAGCCTATCCCGGCGGGCC